>NC_050527.1:5534342-5550589 GCF_002922805.2 Oryzias melastigma
AACTAAAAATGCAAAAACAGAAATTTGTCTTTTAAATAGTAAAAATAACATAAATGAACCAATGCTGAGATGTTCTTTTGTTGTTTCGGTCAGAGGAGGAGCTACGTTTTCATACAAAAAAAAGATTAAAATAAGGAGGAAGCAGCTTGAGTAAAACAAAAAAAACAAAAACAGGCTGTTGTAATTCAACAGTTAACTTGCTCCAGACTGCGATTTAAAAGCTTCATGTCGTCATGGTCTGTAGCTCTCATCTCTGTGCCGCCTGATTAACTGCAGCTAATAGCGTCTCCACAGGGCGCCTGCGTTCAGACCAACCTCACGCCAGCTGGGTTTGGAAACGAAGCAGGAATAACTAAAGACCTGATATAACACAGGTGTTTTCTCTTCTGACCTAATATCATCAGTTACTCCAGCAGTTAAAAGAGAGCTCCACGTGAAGTAATGTAAACCCGGGCTGATGAGTGTTTCCTCCTGGTGCATTTCAGTGGATTTGATGACCCGTTTATGGTGCAAAATTCAACAAAAGTATTTAAAAACATCTATGATCTATGTACATTTCAAAAGCAGATTTCATTGGTTTCTATGCTACAACTGTGCAGACTACTTTGAATGAACATTGTGCTCCATGCTGGCTCAAGTTGATGAATAAATGTTCATTTTGACCTGATTTGTATAATAAAGAAACTGCTGACTAAGCACATTTCCAAGTTTTCTCTACATCAATGCCCACTGTATTTAACACAAGAACCCCTGATCTCTCAAACAATCATTTCAGATGATATGAAGCTGTCTCCACGCCCGACGCTGTGCTCGGGGGTGTCATGATTGATGGTCATGTAAGGAGGCGGGACGTTGTCGTTGTTAGGATCGTCCCACCCCGAGGGAGCAGCAGACTTGTAATGCTGTGGCATCTGGCCATCATCGCCATAGTCACTAAGATCGTCGTCGTAGTCTTGATGGGAGTCCAGATCCTGTAAACCAAGAAGAAATTATGAGCATCAGTATCATTTTGGTGTACAAAAGCACAGAGACTGTAAGATGCTGCAAATCAGGGACAGCCTATTGAAGAAAGCAGCATTTTTTTTTTTTTTTACAAATTAGATATTCTAAACGATTTAAAGTCCAATAATATTTGCTTCTATTGTAAAGTTGTTCCCAGTGGTCTTTTAGTTATAATTATGCATCTTTTATTTAAAATGTGCGTTGTTTTTAAGACATGGTTTCAGCTCATTATGTGGGCGGGACTGTTGTCATGGAAGTTCGCCGCCGCTAATCTCCCATCAGTCCTTTGTTTGCACTCTCTCCTGCTAGCTTATACCACCTAAGCACAAGCTAACATTAGCTTAGCAAAACAGAAAAGCGAGCAATATTGGAGCTATCCAGGCGTAGAGTGTGCAGCCAGGCGGCATCTTAGATGAGCAAAATTAAGACGTTAATGGATCTATTTGTCTGCAAGTGGAGGCTTCAGAATAGTAGTGGAAAAGCTCGACTTTGCCCCGCCCATGTCAATTCCTTCGTCAAGCTTTTTCAAAATGAGTCATCATCTGATCTATCATGATTTAAATAAATACATTAAATAAAAACATTTTAATTTATAAATTATCTTGTATTTGTCCTCCATCATGAGCAAAATGCTATAAGAACATGTTAGAAAACATGATTTCCATTAGAGTGGGTCTTTAAATAATGTTAAAGTCAAATTAAAGCTCAAAAGTTTTGCTTTAATTACAGAGAACGACAAAGAAGTAAAAAGTAAAATGACCAGTTTAAAACTTATTTGAATCCCAAAATGGGTCATTTAAATGATCAAATTAAAATTTAGTTTTGGGGTTATTAGAGGCCAAGATCTTGTATATTTATACTGAATGTTTTGTTAGACTGAAGGGTGAAGAGTTTTGATAAGAGACGAATAACAAGAAATGTTATTGGTTTCCAACAATAAGAAAAAAGGATTAAGGTCCCCAAGGCAAAAAAACAAGTGATAAGAAAATCTGACTTTAATTTGTTTCTGACTATACTAAGAGTGAAGGTCAGATTTTTTGGGGAATAAAGTTTAAAGTAACAAAAACCTGCAAACGTTTCTCCTCTGGGTGTCTAAGAAAAATTGACTTTTTAATATTAGTTTGAGATTTCGGTCTTGATTCTGAAAAGTCGGAACATTTAAGGGAAATGTGTGGTTATTTGTTATAACCCAAGCTCAGCTCAGGGAACTACAGCTGTAGTACTTGCGTTCATTTTGAGTAAAACTACAACAAAAAAGAAGAACAATCCTAATAATCAAATCTAAATGTAAAAAAAGAAATCAGACATGTAAGAAAAACAGCAACTAGAATTACAATATCAAAGTTTCCACAGTAATTTGTAATCCCCCAACCAGAAATCTGACTGTAATCCTTGAATTAATAGGAAAATAAAAAGGAACATAATTTCCAGCGGTTCAGAACGTCTTGTGTTGAGTGTTTTCATTCTGCAGGCGTGCTCACCGTTACTGGTTCTGGGGGGTGGTTGGGGTAGTTTGGGTTCTGCAGAAGCCTGTCCTGTGCCTCACTGGAGTATAACACGGGCACATGCTGAGGATGCAAACATCAACACATTTAAGGGAATCCTTTTATTTGTGATATTTTCGGGCATATGTTTGGCTCATCTGTTTTAAGCCTATACTGTCTGTATTTGGCAAAGACTTACCTGGGATGATGGATTTGTCTTCTTAGGGGGAGGGGGCTTGTGCTTTGGTGGACCCCTTCAACACAAAAGTAAAGAGTTTTCATGCTTTGAGTCAAATATGAAACACTCCTTTGAGGAAAACAATTAGAAAGGAACATAACGACATGCTGAGAGCTGCAGATACTCACTCTCCGTTCATGACGTTCTTCTTGTGTTTGCGGAACATTGCTATGACTGTTCCAATGATTGCGAAGATTATAATGACTCCAATGATGGCTCCAATGATGCTGCCAGTGGTGGGGCCTTCAGCTGGGAGAGGGGTTCCTGGAAAAAACAAAGAGATTGGAAAAGTGAGGGATGGAGATGAATGTCATGTTTGATTTGATGTCTGGATATTTATTTCTCAGATTAAAGTCCCACTTTGATCATCTCTCAGTGTTCTTTTAATTATGAGTATGCTGTTTTAAATCAATATTAAGAACCTGAGTATTTTCAACGTCACAAATAAGCTCCTTTTTCCAACTATGTTTTGAATAAAGAAATACTAAGAAATACGATTTTGAGCTCAATTTTTTTATATTTGTCCTCCATTGTAAATATAAATGGCACAAAAACATGTTAAAAACACAAAAAATAGCTTTTTAATTGTAGCTGATAAGAGTAAAACAAGTTTTCACAATATTTAAATATAACTAGAACAAAGGAGATATGAAGTTTCCCAAAAAGGAACATTTTAAGATTACACTTTTTACCTGGAGATTGTTTGAAAGAACACACAAAATGAAATCTACTGGATAAAAAAGCAGCTTTCTTAACGGCCTAATCTATCAGTAATGAAACTCTATACCACTGTTGCATTATGATCAAAAGTTTTAATTTAATCCTATTATTCACAATAACTTGAATAGTTTTTAAAAACATCTAATTAATGTAGAGTTAAAATAGAAAAAAATACCCAACGGTAAATCTGTGCTGCTTTCTCTAGTGAGGTCAGTCACCTCTGGAGTCTTCAGCGGTTGTCTGGCAGCAGCTCAGACCAAGAAAACACATTCAGACTCCAAGAACACAGTAATGAGCTTCTTACATGATTCTCCCTTTGAGGTTGGAATTCTGTCCTTTATAGTATTGATCCAGAGGGAGAGTCGATGCGCTGGCTAAGCAAGCCCAACGGAAACAACGTCTGCACCCACGTGCCTTTCTTCTGCACATCACTGTAACCACTCCAGTACTGTTCCATCACCATGACTGACCCAGAATGCTCACTGATCATGTAGAAAGAGACCCTCAGATCACACATCAATGAGAGCTGATCCCTAATGTGCAAAAAGGGAGGAGAATGACTTCAGAGTGGTCCGAACGTACGTGCAGCCCTGCTGCTCAAGTACAGAGATGTTGATTAGAGTATGGACTCACAAGGTTGATTAAGAAGAAGCAGAGGAAACACGCTGAGGTTCCGCTAATGAACCATAAACCAGTTGCACGCACGCTCACACACTGTGTGTGTTTACTGAAGGTGCAGCTCGGCTCATTATCCTCCGTATTCCCAGGGGATTATGCTAATGAGGGGGAGGAAAAGGGCAGAGAGGATCTGAAGCTCATCTGATGAGAACAAACTTTGGTCTTAGTAATTGGAAAGGTCATGATTGAATCTTGTTAGCCTTCTAATTACAATTCTTTTCTAACAATAGACTGCTTTGAATATCCCCGAAATTCATCTCCATTCTTTTATATACAAAGTGTCGTAGTGATCATGTCTGTTCCCACTTTAGTTCAACACGTCTCCCAAAGTGACCCTATATGTCAACAGAGTAGTTTATTAACATACTAAAGAAATACAATACAGTTTAGACACAATCAGAAAACTTTAGTTTATTCTAAAATATGAAAAGCATCATCCTGCACTTCACCTCTTTAAGTTATTTTTTCAGGGATTGAACTAAGTCGATTTCTTCATTCGAGTGTGAATACTTTCCACCTTTTAGTGTTCTTACCTTCATTAAATTATCAAATGTAAACTGCTTGACACACCAACATCGGACTCACCATTACCAGAGTTAATCCTAAATAAGATTAATCTAAAAAACAAACATTTGATTTATTTTTTAGGGGTAGTGGGTCTTTAAATTCAAAATTTATAAACTTTCTGTATCCCTAATGGGGTTTTTTATCTGTCAATATGTTAAATAAATAAGAGGATAGATGATTATAAATAAGTAATTTGCTTGTTTCTTTAGCAAATAACTATGTCCAGTCATAGGTTTCTGTGTGGTTTTATCCAACACATAAAACACAAATTTGTTTAAAAATGGACAGAAAACCTTGAAAATACGTAATGCACAAGGAACATTTAAGAACTCTAAAGAAAAAAGAAAATTTAGATTAAATATAAAGTTTGTAACCCCAGACTGTTCTGATGAATCTTGTAGCAAATGTTGCAAGTCTGAGCAGGTCAATGCATGAAACCAGGCAGGAACAAGAACAATGTGTTCTGTATATAGTCGCGTGAAGTCAGAAATACCACTCACTCAACACAGTCTGCTCCACACGGAGACAATGGAGCTGAGATTTTGTGTGATAGAAAGAAAAAAAAAAAGACTTTTTGCTGAAATTACTTGACAGTGGAAACCAGATCATCTCAAATGGACACAAAAAAAGTTTTTTAAATAAAAGTTGACTTTATGGTGCAAGAAAATGAATAGTTTCTATGAATTATTGGAGTAAGCTGACAAACTTAACTTTAGTGATTGCATAGATGCTACATGAACAACATTTGTAGTTCTGATCAACTGATATCAAAGATTCAGATTGAATGTGTAGTCGCTTATTTTACAGAATGGAGGTGAGTGTTCCACTTGCAGAAGAAAATGCTAAATCAGAAAAAAGATACCTGCAACATTGTGCAGCTGAAACCGTGATTTTTCTTTAAAATTACTAAAACCATTATTCATACAGTAAATAAAATAAATCATAGCACCGGTATGCAAATAATGATTTGTGCTTTGTGTGTTGCATCAACAAAATATATAGAATAAAAAAAATCTGATTGCAATAAAGATGGACCGTAAGAAATTGATCAAGTACTTCAGTAAACAAACACTTTAGCTTAAATGAGCATAAAAAGGTGATAATTTTACATTATGAAGGAAAATCCAGCACATTTTTTAATCAAATTGTGTCCTGAAAGACTTATTTAGGAAACTGCGTGTATATTTTTGTTCATTTTAACCAAATGAAAGCTTTGTTCTTGTTTATTAATTAGCTTAATTTACAAAACAATAAAACATAAGAATCTAAAGTAAAGCAACAAAAAATAAAAAATAGGTCAGAAGTCAGTTTTTTCCAATTAAATTTCTAAAAGAAAGCAAATTTTAGGACTTAAAAAGCTTGATTCCAGTTATAAATGCATTTGTTTCTAAGTAAATTGGTTGTAGTGAATCATATCTGCCTCATGGTGGTGCTGTGTCTCTTTAGGAAACCAGCCATCACTGACTAGCCAGCATTTTGCCTCCAAGTCCAAAGTCTACCTAGTGTCTCCAAATATTCAGAGGTGCTCTCCTTCCAAAGCAGAGTCTGCTCATCATCATACCAGCCTCTTCATTTTATCTCCTTGGGTTTTTTTTCTGAAACACTACACAAGCTTGCACTTTTGCAGCGCTTCATCTACCAGGCATCATTATCATTTTCACTCAGCGGGTTTCAGGTAGAAAGTTGTTCCTTCCCCTCCAGTAACCTCTGATGGAGAAGAAAAAGCAGCAGGATAAAAGGTCAGATTTAAGGATTGAGGTGCGGCGTTTCTGGGAGAAAGACTTGACTGGAGAGCGTGCCCTCTGCTTTGGCCCTGGACGCCGGCCATGTCTTGCTTTAATGAAATATCTCAAGAGTGTGTGTATGTGTGTATGTGTGTGTGTGTGTTGCATGTCTGCTGGGCCTGCTTAAATCTGTACAGCTCTTTGCCAAGGACATACAACCAGCCAGGCACTTACAGACACAAATGCATGAACGCAACTTTGCATTAAAAATAAAAAAGCCTGCATCCCGTGTTGTATCCTCGTCACACAGAGACATATTTACACAAGAACAGCCATGCCCCCTAGCCTCTGCAGCTTTTTCCTTCCAGGTGGACACGATGAGAAATAAATAATCACATTGAATCTTATTCTAAAGCACAACTAAATTATTTTAACAGAGAGGAGCCCTGCAGGCAGGCAGGGAGCAGCTTTCTCAACCACATCATGTTTTACCTTTTCCTCCCCTCTGAATGAAAAGACAGTCCAGAGTTCAAACTTGCTTATAGGGTTCAGCTCCATTCCCATGAGCAGATCAATCCAGGGACTATCTGCTCAGAAAGACACATATATTCCTTTCTGTGCAGGCCCCCTTCAACCACGCACCCTTGCCTGCCTGGTCAGCCAGTCAACCATAGACCGGCACTCTCCCATGGGGCACAGCAGAGGAGGAGGGGGAAGAGGAGGAGTGTCGGAAAGGAGATGAGGCTGGATGGTTGGCTGAAGCTGTCTGAAATTACTGCAGACCTACTTCAGCAAGATGAAAATACCAGCCGAATCTCTTGGGCTTAAGAATGCATGGATGAATCCCGGCCACATCTCGACAGAAAGATTCTCCCCCGTTTATGTCTGTTTTCGAAGAAGTGAGGGGTAAACTTGATCAGCATTCTTTGATATCTCGCTGCATAATGTGGAAGCCGGAATATGAGAACTACTACCGGATTGCTTCTGAGAGGAGTCAAAAAGAAATGAGTCCAAACAGACGGAGCTGCTTTGGAGAATGACATTTAGGAGCGAGGAGGTGAGGAATCAGAAGAGGAAGAAAGGCTGCAGGAAGAGCCAAGAGAGATGAAGGCTGTGATTAAGAGGCTGGCTTCAGAGGGATTTCCCGGCTGCTGCCTGCAACTGGCTGATCACACACAGAGGGGGATGAAGGAGAGAGCGGAAGACAAAGATCTCAAATCTTGCTCTTTTCTACTCAATCCCTTGTTCTCTCTTCCTGTTTGTTTACGCCTCTCCCTGAAGGGATTAAGGGTTGACATGCTGGCCTATCCTCAACTTCCCCACACACGCCTGAGCTTTGGTGGCATTTATCATTTGCCTACTCGGCACACACTTCCATCACCCCCCCTCTTTCCTGTCATTGTTGCTTCAATTTTTGGGATCGGCTTGTTTGTCCCAACAACGCAAATCTGCAGGGTCACCCTTGGCATCGCGTGCACACTCGTGTTTTCATTACCCTCGCTGACCTGTTCGGCAAATCTGTGCAGCACACACCCCGCCTGAATTTTTAGCACGATGAAAGCCTCCTCAACAGTTGGAGTTAAGTAGAGCTACAGGCAATTCAAGCATAAATGTGTGGGTGATTAAGAATTTTAAAAATGAGTATACTGCTACTCATTGAGATGCACTAAAATCACTATAAGTCCTCTTAGAGTGACATTTTAAGAAGCGACAGTTAACCAAACTGTCCACACCCTCTGGCACCCTGATGGCTCGGCTCGACAATCTTTGCCACAGAGACATTATGGGATTGTCCCGGCTTGTGCTTTTCCCCTGAAATTCTCCCAATTCAGTCCATCGTGCTTTCTGGAAAAAGCGAGAACCATCTAATTACACGAAATCCTCCGTGTTTGATTCCCCTGCCATCAATAATGACTTTGCGGGAGCAAACATCTGATTTGAAATTCTCTTTCTTGCAAGTTTTTCTTTGTTGTTGAATCGAGGGTAGTAACTTGGCTTTCGGGAAACATTTGGACTGAACTTAGTTCTCGCTGTCAGAAAAAAAAAAACTGAAATCTGCTAAGACACACTGGCTGTACAAGCATTTACCACAGGAAAAACACAAGGCTGTGACGATCGCAGCAGAGTGCCTGGAGATGAGATTAAGACCGAATGAATTGATGGCCTCTGAAGGAGATTAAGATAAAGAACAGTACATGTAATCTCATTGCTCACTGAGAGAAAAGAGAAATCCCAGCCTTTAAATTGTGGTGGTTAACCTGGTAACACACACACCCTATTCATCTGTTTGTCCATTCATTCAGGTCGATCCGTGAATCCACTCTCTAATACAATAATCGACTGTGCAATAGAGAGGAAAGGCAGCAGAGGAGGAGCGAAAGAGAAAAAGAAGTTAGAGAAATGAGCAACACACACTGCCGAAAACTATAAAATTATTAGATTAGAAATGATCCACCACAATGCAAATGCTGCAGCAATCAATGACCTGCTTCTCCATAATCACCTCACAATGTCCAGAACTCACTTCTGCCTGAAACAAATCAGCAGTTCATGTTGGGAGACCAGCGGAAACGGCAGTTCTGACTCCAACCGATCACAGGTGTGTGTGTGCATGTGTGACCCAGAGAGATGCTGTTGCCAGGGTCCTTTTGTCTGGGGAAATCAACAATGTTGGTCATTTCTAATCTTCTGTGATTCAAGAGCTCAACAGAGTGCATTTTCGCAGTCGGAGGATTACATTCATTTTACCGACTTATACTACATCGCATTAGTATGTTGGTGCTTCCACATCCGAGAACTTTAACAAGCCGTGTAAGGGACAATCTGTGGACTCTGTGGGGTGCATGCTGCAGCCCCCCTACCACTGAGAATCAAAGCAAACACACATTGGGAGGGGGAAGGAAGGAGCTCTCCTTTTTTTTCTTCCTCTACCATCCCCTTCCATTTCCATCTCTTTTGGACAAGGTCGCTCTTCGCCTCCCGCTGTCTCCCTGTCAATATTTACAGTCCACTTTACACCGGCACAGAGGAGGTCGGCTGCAGCCATCAGAGAAAGCGGGGGTGCATTAGCCAAATGTAGCTGTCCACTTACGACATGAATGATCTCTTGTACTACAAACACTCGGCTTCTTCACAAGCGCATGCAGGCGCGCAGAGGGGTGCCGGCCGACAGGTAGAGCTGCATGTAGCAGGCAGATGGCCGAGCGGCGAGGGGCTGTGAAAGTGCAGGTCGGGTCGTCGTTTCATCTATAGAGGTGCTGTTCCTTTAATGATTTTATTCCCCTCAGAAATCCACCACATTAAAGCAATTATGATACACGCTGCTGAATGGTTAAAAAGCCATTTGTTTCAGCACCATACCTACAATTATGAATTCTGACATGTCAGTGTAATACTATTACCGCCAATGATTCATCATGATACAGCAGCTCTCCCTGGACATACATCATTATGCTGCAGAATTAAAACCGCTGCCAGGTAAAACAAATAACCCTTCAGGATTTGTATGCTGGATGTCTGTCTGTGTGGTGGTTTGTCACAGAAATAAAATAAAAAAGGGGGAATAACCAGCAGAGTCACATGTGTGTATAACAATTACTGTAGGGACTTTACAGGGATCAGCTGTTATTCTAAAAGGCGGGGGGAACTTCTCCTTCTGGAAGAGGCTGGTGTTGGTCAAGACAGTCTTACAGCTGCATGACAATGAGAAAAATATAATCCCAGATGATGGATTTGTGAGTAAACATACCATGAAGTCATTTATTTTGCATAAAAAAGCATTTAATTTAGTCTAAAGCCCCACTCTGCTCATCTTTTGATCTATTTTCATTGTGGTGATGCTGTTTATATGCAAACTTTAAAAAACTTGTCATTTTCTAGGACTAAGCTCCAGTCCCTACCCCTACATTTAGCCCTACAAATGGAGAATTATGGAAAAAAAGTGTCTCAGAATTTGGAAGTCACTTCCACTTGATGACATCACTATTGGTCACCAGTCAGCTAGGTTAGTGTGAGGCTTCCAGCACTCCAATATACATAGTTTCTGAAGAGTGGCAGAAGTTCTGGGTTGGTGCAGAGTAACTCTTCCCCCATTTCCCATCATCCATTTGTTTACACCATCTGCTATATAAATAAAGACTGATTTGATGTCCCGCAAGCTTATGGCCCCTCACATCTCCTATGTAACTTTAACTGTGCAACAAAAATGGCAAGCAATATCGAAGCTATCCAGCTGTAAGCCGTTTGTTTACAAGTGGATGTGTCAGAATGGAGCGGGGCGGGGAGCCATAGTAGCTCCTACGTCACAGCCACAGGCTTTTTCCAAGAGTCTGGTTCTGATTCATGACAATTTGAATAAAGAAATATTCAGAATTTCAATGTTCTTTATAAATAGTAAATGGCGTTTACTTATATAGCTTTTACTACCTTCTTAGAAAATCTAAAGTTCTTTACAGTCAGTGGGCACCACATGCTGTTACTGAGGCATCTGATTGGTCAGTTTGTAACTTGAATAACTGGTGACAAAGAAAGAATATCTTTAAAAAAAACTTGTATCCGAGCAAGAATGGTTATTCTGACAAATAAAATGACTGAGAAATGGAAGTCTATGAGACTTTGGGTTTTCTTGGAACCAGTGGGTACTTCCTGTTTGTAACACTAGAGGGGAGGGGTTGAGAAGTCCATTACTTATACAGTCATTGATTCAAACACACATTCACAGACTGATGTGTCAACCTATAGCTATCAGTAGCAACGTGGGGTTCAATGTCTTGCCCAAGGAGACTTTGACACACAGGCGGACACGGCGGGAACTGAACTTGCAATCTTCCTATCAGAGGTCGACCGCTCTACCTGTGAACCACGGCCACATATGTCCTCCTTCATGAGAAAAATGCCACTAGAACGTGCTAAAAACATAATTTTCCTTGAAGTGGATCTTTAAAGAAGTAGTGAGAAAATTCAGATAAGCACTTCTTGGCACTCTTGCAGAGACTCAAGTCCAATTCCAATCTGGTCCCCCCCACCCCACAACCCCCGCACTCTGTGAGGAAGCGCAACTCTGTTTGGAGTCACACTGACAGCTGTGGGGGGGCTAATGAGGGGGTTAGGGTGGAAATACATGGACAAGCCCTGGGAAGCTTTCGCCCTTCTCAGACAGAAACGGCAACTTCAAATCATCACCCGCCAGCATCAATTTACACGTGTCCATAAACTACAGGAGGCTCATCATTTCAAATCTCATGTCAGCATGAGGACATAAATCATTTTCAGAAAGCCTCACATTTATCTACATTCTAATTTGCATTATTTTCTTGTTGTTCAACAAAATTAGATATTAAATGGTAAGAATCTCATTTTTAGATGATTCCCGATTCCTTAAATAATTCAAAACTACATTTTTACGCTTTCAGTTCCTATTAATCTCTGCTTTTTAAACACCACAACATCTGGGCTAGACTGGAAGCAACATCCAGTTTTCCTCCTCATTAAGCAACTATTAGAGTTACAACAATAAAGAGACTTTTCAAAACTGTAACTTTATTGAGAATATCAGTGTAGCATGGAATAACGAATCCACCTACACAAGCAAGACGTGCTGCAGCTGTAACACGTTTTCATAAACTGCAAGCGGCCACCCACTTCTAATGAAACATGTTGTTCTACAAACTGAACAGGGAGAAGAAAGCTATTGTTTTACGGCTATTATGCTACATTTATATTTTTAAAAAAATGGTAGAAAGTTGACCACAGTCAGGCAATGTTCCAGATTTGCAAAACTACTGTAAAGTACAGTAAATGTTCAATCTGAAAATATCCAGCAGCCTATTTTACCCCATCATGCCTTCAGGCGTTCTATCCATCTTCCCAGCATGCTTTCACAACTCTCCACAATCCTCTTTCCTCTTCCTCCTCCTCCTCGTCCTTCCCCACCAGTGTCACCTCAGCCTTGAGGCGAAGCAGTCAGGAGCAGCTGGTATGTTTACCTGGCCTCCTTACTACAGCTAACCTCTGGCTAAAAGAGACTCTCACCTCATTACTCACCACTCTGCCTCAGACACAACCTAAAACGCAGACATCCGCTTAAACTCCCCCCTTAAAGAACCTCGGATCACACATTTGCAATTTATTTAGCATCCTGCTGAGCATAACTGAAGCATACCATAATAAAAAAAGGGGGATAAAAAAATAAAGTCGAGGACTTCACTGAAGCTCAGTTCTCCGTTTTTTTCCCTCCCAGAGTCAGAGTTGTTTCAACTCTCACAGACTCGCAGGAGAGCGCTCATCATGTCACCCTCCCACCAAGCTCCTCGCACTCACTGCCAGGAAAGAAACGAGGTGCAAAAGAAGAGAGAGTGCTAAATGTATAGAATAGAACAGAGAATAGGAGGAAAAAAGCACGATTCAATCTGTGAGCTAAAGACAAGTAGGAGTAGCAGAAAGGACAAGAAATGCAGAATACCGCGGTTGGAAGACACGTGCAGAATCTTCAGTTGTGTGCACCTGCTGCATTATTGACCTCAAGCTAGTCTGACTAAAAGAGCCTGAGTCCTGAGAGTGCAGTCGCAGTAATAGGCCCCCCATCTCTCCCTCAAATGGCCTCTCATCAGCTGCTGATTAATGGCACACATAGCTATAATGGTCCTGCGCACTCTCCACATTCATTCATCCAGCGACCCTGGAGACAAACCACAACACAGCGGGCTGAGGAGAAACCCCAAAACGCTGCTCCCGACAAACCCCAATTCAAATGCTCATTAAGGTGGAAATGTATTCTATTGGCATTGGGTTATGCATCGTCACTGTGAGCCAGTGGAAGAAATGAATGTAAAACAATGGGAGATGGGAAGGTGGATGAGAGGAAAATGTTGAGTTCAATTTGTTATGGCGGAGGATGGGGGGGGCGGTTTCCATCATTGTTTAAATGTGTCTGATTGTTCTCTAGTCATGGAGTGCTGGCAGTTTGTAAAACGGGGAGAAACCGCACACACACCTGAAATATGAAAGACTGTCATCTGTGATTCCTGTACAGAATTCTCTGCGGTCATCAGTCTGTCTGTTGTACAGTTCAGTCAACAGCATCAGACTGAAGTGCAGCTGTGCCTCCTCTCTTTAGCATGCAAACACAAAAACACAAACGTGAGCACGAGGGCCGGCGGGCATACTCGTCAAAGCTTTGCATAAAGAAGAGAGTGAACTAATGCACCGACATTCACACTGATGCAATTCTGAGTGCATTAGCGCAAATGCAAATATTCACGGGCGCCCTGCAACCCTCACATCAGGATTGAATGGCACCAGACTGCTCTACATACGTCAAACGACATTACACACCAAGTAGCCGGTGTTTAAAACCCTTGCGGCATCAATAATGAATAAATCTGCATTATCATCCTCTGCTGTGTATTGAATACACTACAGGCAATGCTGCTTATCCCATTGTTGCAAAGCAAAAGCTCTTGTTCCTTAATGGAAATGCTCTATGCGCAGTTCCTCCCAATTTTCAGACAAACTTCTCAATATCCCCCCAGCTTCCACTGCTGCTGCCGGTCCACCCGTTTATCAGCGTGTGTACGTCTCCTCGCAGCACCATTTATGCTCCACGGTGGAGTGTGTTTGTTCAAGCTAATCAATAATCTTCCAGTGAAGGACTTTTAGGAGCAGATTGGAGCCCAAATCTAAGTCAGCGTGAAAGACGGCGTGACAGAAACACTTGCTGCTCTGCCTGAAGGGGCTCAGTGTGGCACCTGAGAGCGCTCACATGAACGCGTGCACACGCCGCTGTACACACTTCCCAGAGATGCCTGCGAACTCTCCGAATGCATTTAAAAACATTCACACGCCGCTGCATCAAAGCAGACAGACTAATGAGTTATTGACCGATCAGCCTGAACACAGGTACACAACCGCACATCCACACGCGTCCATTCCAGGCTTAATGAACGTGACCGCTGTCCCCGTCGCAACCTGGAATGGAGTGACGTGCATGCTCGTGAGTGTTGGTGTGCCAAGCTGGCTGTGGATACACAAGTCATTATTGGAGGTTTAGTGTGTGCTCACTAGTCAGTCAGACTCCAGTCAGAGGAGTCAGCTTAAGGGCTCATAGCAGATCCCTGAGGAGACACTAAATACCATCAGCCGTTTAAATCCATCCATGACCATTTTAAATATGCAGCACACACACTCACTCTACTTTTAATAAGGGCTCTGAGCAACACAGAAGCAGGGAGAAAAACGAGGGAGGACGGCGAGAACGGGGGCACTATTCTGAGAAGGTAGGAATATAAGGTGAGTGGAGTCTGGAGCATTGATTTCTTGGCAGCGGCACGGATTTACCCGGAAAGGCCACAAACGTGTCAGAAGTAGTTAGGCGTGCAACAAAAGAGGGAACAAGCATTAATGGCCACCAGAGCCACACGTGCAAACATCATATTCAGCCGTGGGAATGCTCACATTCTGACGGCTGACACCAACAGTGTCTGGTTGTGGATTTGAAGGAGCGTTGGTGTTAAAGGAGGGAGTGAAAGCGGGGATTTATACAAAAGGTTTTCATGCCTTTAGCAGCAAAAACCAGGAATTTCTCTGCGAGTCAAAAATAAATACTATTACACACACACAGATGAGCGCTAAATTTCTCCTTAATCCAGGGCTTAACTTAGCTCAAAAACCTGTCTGCTCTGCTCAGCCTTGGAAGCACACCTGAGTGTCTGCAAAGCAAGTGGAACAGCAGGGGAAAGTCGTTTCTACAGTTTGATCTGAGGGCGGATGAGATCTACGGATCAAAGACGGGAACAGGGGAGAATCAACTGATCTTAGTTCTGAATCCACAAGAAGCCCCCCAGACAGACTACCTGATTAACTAGATATTTGTGGCCTATATCCAGCATGAGAGGCGAAGAGAATATTGATGATAAAGCCCCGCGGCAAAGTTGTACGTCGCTCGTCCTAGAGCTGGAAATGGCACAAATCAATGCAAAAAAGGTCCGACTTTCACTGCGGTAACCTTTGGATGATTAGACATTTTAATGTTTGATTTAGCTCTGCAGAGTTTGGCTGACTGAAACAAACCATTTTTGAGTGCTCGTCTCTCCTAAATAGTTCCAGCTTTTTTTTTCCATTTCAAGACTATTTGTTAATCTGTACAATTTTAAGTTCCGCTTCAATCATCTTTTGATCTATTGTAAAAGCGTTCCCAGTGGTCTTTTAATTAGGATAATGTCGTTTTACCTGTTGTGGTGTGTGTGGGGGAAATCAATTTTTAGATGCATCAATTATAATTCATAAACGATTTTGAACCGTTTTATGAATTTTAAATAATCCAAAAATGATCTAAAGTAAAAGTAACAAGTGGAACTAAACGGGAAGCATTTTTCAGACATTTTTGAAGAGGACACAAACATGGCTGACCTTCCAGATCTCGTCATCCGACTGGCCCCGACTTCGCTTAAAACGGCCGTTTGGAAGCATTTTAACTTTCATAATGTCAAGGAATAATTGCATAAAAGTCAGGCGGTGTGTAAATTATGTCACACCAACATGAAATAGAGATGGAACTCAACAAATTTGCTAAATCACAATGTGCGGCTAGCTAGACGCTATTTAGTTTGACGTGAGTTAAAGAAAAGTTCATTAAAACTGGTCAATTGACGTAACATTATCCTATTTAAGATTGTTGAGTTGATGGAAAATGTTTTCCTAAAAGATCTTTAATTATCAGACAAAAAACTTTTCTTGTCAGAATTTTTTTATAAAGTTAAACACTTATACTGATCTGGTCTTTACTTAAATGCACTTTGGTGCAGAAAAGTAAGTAATATTAGTCTAGTGTCTTGTACT
>NC_050527.1:5550903-5554234 GCF_002922805.2 Oryzias melastigma
GAATTTTTTTATAAAGTTAAACACTTATACTGATCTGGTCTTTACTTAAATGCACTTTGGTGCAGAAAAGTAAGTAATATTAGTCTAGTGTCTTGTACTAAAAAGATACATTTCTGCAAAAAATGCAGATCTGAGATGCATTTATAATTGTTTCATCGTGAAGTGCCTCAAGATTTCCACCTTTAAAACCGTGTCTTGTTTTCTAGAACATAGTTTCTGCAGAGTGGCAGTAGTTCATCAGAAATCCTCCTCTCAGTTGCGAGCAGGTCTGTTGATCAAGAGTAAGCCTGCACTTATTTCCTATCATCCCTTTGCTTACATTCTCTGGCTAGCCCCTCACAAACCCAATTTAACCGTAGCAGTGGAACAAAAATGGCAAACACTATTGGAGCTTTCCAGAAGTACAGTTTTGATCCAGATAACAAAAAACAAATGAGTACATCCAAACAAAGACGTACATGGATCTATTTGTCAGAAAGTGGATGCATCAGAATGGAGTGGAGGTTGTGGCCTGCCGATTTTAGTAAATAACAACATCAATGGATTTTTTTCCTGCTCCTTTTTCACCACATTTCAAATAAAGAAATGCGCAAAAATGCAATTTTAATGTTAATTTTATGTTCTACATAATGAGAAAAATGCTATATTTTAGAGTGAGTGTTAAACAACTGAGTTTCCACTGGGCTTCAAGTCATGTTTCTTAAGCTAAACTGGTGATTCACCTCTGAGTCAAAGTTAGGTATTTGCTTCATTTACAGAAACACAGGAAGTCATTCCTATGATCTAACTGGAATTTTCATTAGCAGGTTTGTCTAGTCAATCCAGATACCATGGCATGGAAAATCCCTGATGAGCACGTTTGAGCAAAACAGCCAAATAAGCATTTTTTCCCTTGTTTTACTTGAAAAAGCAGTATTTCTACGGAGAGAAAATTCTTCGATGGAGAGAATTGTGTGTGTGTGTAATCTCAGTTTGTGTGTAATGTTGGATTTGTGCACATTTTGTACATAGGTACAAAATTAATCAAATTAAAAAAATACAAAATACAATTTACACATGCAAAAATTAAAATTACAACAGCTTGAAACTAAATTACACACAAATATTTAAAAAAAATACGCACAAATTGCTTGTTATCTTCCCACACAAAGCCACACATTTATGCACAACTCTTATGTGATACTTTTCAAGTGGGAAAATGTCAAGTTTTCACCAAATAATATTCAAAATCTAAGTTTAAAGCGGCTAGTAAGAAAACTGATGAGTAAGCATTATAGCAGCATTTAAAGATGAATCTTTTCTTTCTCCGAGATGTCTAATACCTGCTCCAAACAAAAACACAAAACATTTTACTCAACAACACCTTACCTGAGAAAAAAAAATGAAATATCTTCACATTTTTTCATCTCAACTCATTCCTAACCCTTTAACCTTGTGTACAACAATCCTATTCATGCACTGGAATATTTTCAATATAGTAGTTGCGGCTTCAAACATGATTCAGAACTTCTCTTTTTTACAGATGTATAATCTGGAGTTGTAGTAGCATAGGTTTCAAATACATTACAATAAAAATAAGTAGTAAATATACACGTCATTAGGGTTGAGGGGTAAATTCATTCATTCCTTTTCTTACTGTATAAACTGATTACATTTTCTCCCCCACAGCAAACAGGATTATTGTAATGATGTAAACATCACTTTCAACCTAGCTGGGGGCAAAACACTCCACTAAAGCCTATAAACTCATCTATTTGGTCTAATTTGTGCCTCCTTGTCTCCACTCTGTGACCTGGAAATCAATCTCAACAACGCGTTCTGAAGGACCTGAAATCCTGAATGCTCCTGTCAGAGTGCTGCTCTGCTGGGGGATAACAGTGGAGAATCCATATGGGGTCTTAAACACGCTCAGTTCTCATCCTACAAGGTCTACTATTCGCTTGAATAATTAAGATCTGACATTACAGATGTATTTTTTATTATTTTACATATTTAACATTAGTCCTGCAGAGACCTTGGATTAGCAAAGGTCTGCATCTGTTCTCGTCGTGTCAAGTGCAGCACGAAGAGTCACCAGAACACAGTTCCCTTCAGGAGAGGCAGCAGGATGATTGAGAACAACATCGTTTCGGAATCTCACAGCTTTTCTCTTTTCGCTCGTTTAAAGCTCAGCCTGACATTTACAAACCCAGATAACCCGTGGGTCAAACCAGAGCTTTCATGTGTCCATGCTAACGGGAAGTAGGCCAGAACTTGTAGCTATGAGGAACGTCTTTTCCCCAAACACAGACTTGTGAGGGGAAACAACTCCTCTCCTGTGTGCTCTGTCAGGTTCAGTTAGCAATCCTAACTCCTTAAGATGCCACTGAGGTTGAGCTGGGTGTGTCTGCAGCAGCAGCGCTGCTTTGATGACTTCTATTGCTCTGTAAAGCAGTTGATCGCCGTCTGAGGGTCAATCTTCTACAATGAATTTATGAGTCAAAGTGGAGCGTCCTTCAACTTTTACAGGTGAGTGTTCTGACAGCACCACAGCACATGGTTCCTACTTCGGATCTCTCTTAAACAGAGGTCTCTAACCGGAGGCTCTTCTACCCCTCCATTGTGGCTCTTTGGTTAAAGAAAAAGGTAAATATTTTTTAAAAAAGTAAAATCTTTTGGACTACAATGTGCATCCAGGTAAACAAAAGAGTCTGATAAATCAAACCTTAAATAACATTTATGATGACTTAGATCAAAATGCTGCAGGTTGGTAATGAGATCAGAAAACCTACAAAAATGAGCTTTGTATGTTACACAATTGATATCAGTATAAAGCAGTAGCACCTGTTCAAAACTCGTCAGCTGCAGACATCAAAGTCTGGACTATGACATCATCACACAGTGACATCATCACACATCGACATCATCACACAGTGACATCATCACACTGTGACATCATCACACATCGACTTCATCACACAGTGACATCATCACACAGTGACATCATCACACAGTGACATCATTTGACATCAGTAGGACATGTGTGTCGCTGACATTTTAGCCTGAATGATGTCATTTGACATCATTAAATCTTCTCTATTTTTTCCTATCCAGCATCTTCCAGCAGATCCGAGTTAGTCTTCACAGACACCCAGCAAGACGAGCACAAGAACACAAGCGCCACACATTCCTGAAACAACAAAAAGTTATCTCAGAATGTCACACGTTGAAGAATTTCAAGAGGTGGATGTTTCCACTGAAGACCTGAAACAAATCACAGAGAGACTTATGGAGCAAAACGACGCTTTGAACAAACATGTTGAGAACATTTGCAAGAAATTGCAAAAAAGGA
>NC_050527.1:5555565-5577923 GCF_002922805.2 Oryzias melastigma
AACTTAAAGAGGTTCAAGCTGAATATCAGAGAATCTCTGAAGAAAAGTCCAGACTGGAAGACAAGAAGAAGCAGCTTCAGGAGGAGGTATCTCATCTGAAACAGCAGCAAGAGGAAGTTTGTGAACTGGCTAGCCAATTTAACAACGTACTAGACAAACTAGGACCCCTTCGAGAGGAAACAAAGGACCTCAAAGAAGAAAAAGAAATGCTGACTGATCTTCTGAAACAGCGGCAAATTCTGGAGACTGACTATGAGGAGATAAAAGCAGAAACTGACCATGTTGCAGAAGAAAACTTCAACCTTCATGTTGAAGTTGATGATCTGCAGAAGAAGCTTTCAAATTTTAAAGATGTGGAGGACAGAGTTTTAAAAGCGAAGGAGAAAAATTTGAAAGCAAAGAAAGAACAGGAGCTTCTCCAGAAGCAAATTGAAGACCTGCAGGTTCAGATGCAAGCTCCACAACAGGAAGTCGCTGCTCTAGAGACAGAAATCAAAGATCTCCAGGAGAAAAATAAGGAACTAAAAGAGGTTCAAGCTGAATATCAGAGAATCTCTGAAGAAAAGTCCAGACTGGAAGACAAGAAGAAGCAGCTTCAGGAGGAGGTTTCTCATCTGAAACAGCAGCAAGAGGAAGTTTGTGAACTGGCTAGCCAATTTAACAACGTACTGGATAAACTAGGACCCCTTCGAGAGGAAACTAAGGACCTCAAAGAAGAAAAAGAAATGCTGACTGATCTTCTGAAACAGCGGCAACTTCTGGAGACTGACTATGAGGAGATAAAAGCAGAAACTGACCATGTGGCAGAAGAAAACTTCAACCTTCATGTTGAAGTTGATGATCTGCAGAAGAAGCTTCATGCCTTGGATGATGTGAACGACAGAGTTTTAAAAGCGAAGGAGGAAAATTTGAATGAAAAACATGAACATGACCTTCTCCAAAAGGAACTCGAAGACCTGCAGGTTGAGCTGACAGGAAGAAGAGACGAATGAAAACGAGAGGGACAGATTTGACCTGGAAGACCTGAAAAGCAAACTGGAAATGAAGGTTTCAGATTTGAGCCTGAACCAGAACAAAGATCCAGGGTTTTCCTCCAACACGCAAAGTAATGTTTAGAAAAGGGGCAAATGGGTAATTGGAGGGTGGGGCTGATTTTACAGCATCAGCGTTACTTAAAATGTTTGAGTTGTTTTAGTTTTTAGTTGTTGTTTTATGTTTTTATTAGATGTTATCAAATGTTATTTATGGTAGTAGTTGTTGCTATCTTGCCTTTAGTTTTAGTCATGTTTATTGTATTAGAACTTGAGTAGGAAGAAAAAAAACAGTAAACAGATTGTTGGTGGGATATGAAAATTCTTCTTATTTTTTTTTTAATTTATTTTAATCAACCTGTTTTGGCTTTATAATTCCTGTGCTATCCCGGGATATAGGGAACGTGTGTGTGAGTGTTAGTGTATGTGGGGGTGCGGAGGGTTATAGCGTAACCCCCATGAAGTCTCCTCTTCCCCAACAAGAAACTTCACTTGTTAGGGAGGAGACCTCACGGGGGTATGCGACTCTTAAATGCCCCGCCGCCGCCAGACACACACGCAAACCCATCCCATCTCCCAGTGTAGCACTAGAGCAAATTTGTCTAAATCAGATCCGATGTTGTAAAAAAAAAGGCGACACACTAATTAGTGTGTTTGTGTGGGTTTTCTCTGAGCACTTCAGTTCCCCCCACCAAACCAAAATTTAGAATTATTTTTTAGTGATTATTATTATTAGTAGTATTAGTTTAGATTCTGGTAGGACACAATAAATGCAGATGCTTTAATACTATAGAGTAGGAATTAAACAGAAAAAAGAGAAAAAGAAATGGGGTTAAAAATGGGAAATGGGGAAATTATTATTATTGTTATTATTGTTTTTATTTTATTGAACTTTTGTTGGCTTCTAAATCCTTGTGCTATCCTGGGATATAGGGAACATGTGTGTGTTTGTGTATATTGGGGGTGGGGGTCATAACGTACCCCATGAAGTCTCCTCACTAACAAGAAACGTCACTTGTTAGTGAGGAGACCTCAGGGGGGTATGCATTTCTTAAAATCCCCCCGCCCCACTACACGCGCACACAAACCCACCTCATCTCCCAGCGTAGCACAAGAGCAAATTTGTCTAAATCTGAAAAAAAAAGGGCAACACACTAATCAGTGTGTTTGTGTGGGTTTTCTCTGAGCACTTCAGTTCCCCCCACCCAACCAAAATGAAGAATTATTATTAGTTAAATTAGTGAATTCGGAAAAAAAAGTGTTGCAATTCTTTACAAGCTGGTATGAAACAAAAAATTATGATGCTGTAATACTATAGAGTGAGAATAAAAATGAAATTAGGAATCAGTTACCAGCTCTTTAAATTTCAATCACGCAGAAAGAATTCCAACACACCAAATTTTTCCCCTCCGTGAGCCGCCACCTTACCGTGGTGGAGGGGTTTGAGCGCTCGAGTGATCCTTGAAGCTAATCTGTCCAGGGCTAATACCCATGGTATGATGCCCTACCACAGATGGGCTCTAGGTGACGAGCCAGACTAAGAGCGGTTCAGAATCTCCAAGTGAGTCTGAGAGATCAACGTCCAGTCACAACACACAGACTGCAGTCAGGGCGCTGTCCTGGTGCTGGGGCTTGCAGAAGAGGGCTTGGGCAGGACCAGCTACAGGTCATAGATGACCTAGGCGGCTGCTTAGGGTGCAATCTGCTGGAGGGTGCACCAAATCATAATGATTAGGCTATATATTTGTACCAGGCTCGGAATGCCCACCTGCCTGCCTTCCTTCAGTCCAGACCCGTGTCCAGCCTTCCACCTCACCGCCCACTTCCTTGTCCCTGAACTACCCTTAAAAGAGGGCTGCAAATGTGGGACCCAAATGGGTTTGTCTGCAGTTTCCGTGGTGGCCTCACCTGTGTTTGCCTACATTGGCTTAAGTGGAGACTCAGTGGGTTAGTTTGTTATGCTAACCAGCTTCCCCGTGGATAGCATAGCGTGCTGGCGAGCTCCGCTGCGAAATCCTACCGGGCTCTGTTGTATTGAGCTTGCAAGGTCCGCTGTATCAAGTTTGCTAGCTCCACTCTGGTGAGCTAGCAAACTCTGCTGTCCACCAGGTGGCTGGCTAGCATAGTGAGCTAACCCACTGAGTCCCAGTTTAAGTAATTCTGGACAAAAACATAGCCCGAATCTTGTACGGGGACGGACAATCTGATCCGGGTCATTAAGGACCGGATCATGGAGGAGCAAAGGAAGACTGATGGGATTGAGCAGGATCTCCTGTAGTGGATGTGGTGCTAAGAACTATAAACTGTTCATCAGGCATTGTTTCATATTTATAGTCAGCCTTAAAAAAATACATTTCCATTTTGAATAATCGCATTGTATATTTTGTAAATGTGTGTTTCAGATAAAAAAAGCACAAATAAAAATGTTATTAGCATTTTTAGAATTGTTTTTTTTTAATCACAGGAAGCTGACAACTATTGTCAATTTTGATCAAAAACATACTACCCCGTAGTGGCTCCACTTGGGATGACACCTAACTTTTTATGTAGCTTTTCTGCTGCTTTGAAAATACTTGCCAAAAGTAATGTTTTAAACCTGATGTCTGCTCTTTCTTTGAAACATTTTCAAGTCCGTCACTTGTGATGGACAAGCGGGAACAACAAAAGGGCTCATGATGGAGTGTCTTGCATTTCCTGTTTTGATAAAGCAAACTAGATTACAGGCCGAGTCCCTTTAGCTTTAGGTGACAAATGTAGGACAGGAAACACAGTGATCCCACCTGACAGAACGAACAACCGGTTAGTCAGCTAGCTGGCTGACTCATGAACCGAGACAATAGGGGCTTACTCACCTGTCAGGCTGGCTGCATTTTTCAGAAGCGATTCTATTTACATAAGAGAAGGAGGGACTCTCGGTTTACACAAGGACACACGAGAAGATGCTCAGACGCTCCAAAACTCCCTGACAGCCCAGATGTAGATTAGATGTACGTCTTACCACCCTCTAAGATACAGACGAAACCCGCAGCAAGACCTTTGCTCAACCGGCTGTCAGCAAAAAGACAATAGCACAGCATCACTTTCTTTTAACATGCCATTCTGGAATGTTAATCACCACAGAAACCCATTATCTTCACATCCTCTTGTTCCCTCCCTCCATTTGTCTCCCTCTCCTTTTTTAAAAGCTGACAAACTCATTTCTTGTTACTGGAAAGTACCATTGTTTTATTGAGCGCACATGTAGAGGGAGGCACAGACAAGAGGCAGAGGAGATAAGGGGACAGGCAGCAGCAAAGGGAGGCCTGTCGGAGTGCTGACATAAATTGGGGGATCATAAAAACGTGTCATCCTGGAATTAATCTGCAAAGAATGAATAAAGTGAAGCACCTCGGGGAGAGGTGTAAGTGTGCACGGATGTGAGGAAGAGTGTGTGGGGAGCTACTCTTGACTCAGTAATGAAGGGAGTGGAAAGGGGAAAAACGTGCAACTCATGGCTCTCAAAATCCCTCAAAGCTTGACGACCTAGATTCTTAACGTGAAAGTGCATTTATTTTTTTATTTTAAATCAACTGAGTCACATGCACGGTATACAAATGTGTCCATTTGTGCCTCAGCCGCGGCGTACGCCTTTCCCTCTTCCTGCTGCAGCACCTACAGGCAGTGCCACATAAATCATGAATTTTATGCATATTGAATGTCAACAAAGATCTGTAATTTTTGCAGTGAAATGCTAAATGTCACCAAACACCAGAGTTTGGTTCCACTGACGGCTGGACTCCCATCACCAGCGGATGTGCTGCCAGGCTGCAGTCACCACTGCAGCCGTCACGCTGACGCTGAAAGGTTACAACTGCACCGGGTGTGTTGTGGCGGCAGCGGAAGAGCAGCCGACAAGTGAGACTGGGGGGGACATGCGGGGTAATGAAACCAGTTTGGAAGAAAAGGGAAGTCAGACTAGAACAACTTCATTTAAAGGCACTAAAGTAGGATTATTTTTGTCCTCTGGGAACCAGAACATCTAAAAAATGAAGGATCTAAAAATCAACAAACTATAAAAATGTAGAAAAAATCTTGATGCATTTAAAGACTCCTTTGTCTCTTGTGTGACAAAGTCAATTAACAGAGGGTTCATTTAATGTGACAACTTGATGTGTGTTCAGCATAGATATGATGGCGAGGAGCATAAAGAAAGAAAGAAAAAAAAGCACTTACTCTCCGTTTAAAGCAGATGTTCGGATTTAAATGCCGAGGCTTTATCTTGGATAATAACCTAATCACATCCCTGAGACTTTGTCTCTACACTCAGCATTAAAAGGCATTGTAGTTAAAGAGGTTCGGCTCACATTATAATCATATCTCAGCATGAGTGAACTCACGAAACCCTTACGAAACAAATGTTAAACAGATAATCCTTGATGTTTATGATGTGCAAACCAAAATGGATCCAGACTTAATGTGGGATGAATTTTTACTGACGATTTAAAGGTTTACGAAAAATATTTTTACTCCTTTAAATTGTAAATATTTGAGCAGAAAATGACAAATATTGTTTCATTCTTTTGTTTTCTTACACCTATTTGGTACATTTTTACCCAAAAGCCTTTATTTCTTCACTTTGTTTTGCTTAAAACAATTACGCCTGCTGCTCAATTGATTTCACTTCGCATCGATAGATGTGTCAACTTTAGCTAAAGCAGTAAGAGGGTCAGCTTTGGATAGAGAATGAAATTTAAAGATGTCATTGTGATGTTTGGTGCATTTATTTTAATTATTTTTAGCTGCATCAATGGACAGAAAATCACCTGTAAATGTCTAAAAAGGCATACATAGAATAGCAGCTTTGTTCTCGTCAACTATAGCCAAGTATGTATGCATTCATGCTCACATTTATATTACATGACACAGCACTTAGTAAAAGGGTCAAAAAGCTAGTTGTGGTAAAAGATGAAGTAAGTTGCTGCTTAAAATATAGATGTGTTTCTAAAAACCACCAGCAATCGACGGATTTGTGGATGTACCTTTTGATTCCATTTTTTGTTTTAAATCCATGCATGTAAGAAAACAAAAACTAGCAATTTGTTCAGCAGCTTTGAGTTTCATTTGAATGGATTCTAAACCTGTTCACCATCGATTCCCCCGCTTCAGCTAATGCTGAGTGCCACTCCGATTCCAAACAAAATCCTTTTCAGCCATCTATAGATATTTATGAATTCTAAAATTAAAACGCAGGGACTCAGTGTTGAGAACGTCTTCTCTCTCTCTGTGTGTGTTTGCAGTTCAAATACAATCTGCCCTTTAAAAATGGCTCAAGTTTTTCTGAACCTCAAACAAGGATTACTGGATATTTTAGGTGGAGCATGTCACTGCTTCCTTTATTAAAAACCTATTTTGTTTTCTTCGATTCTTAGTAAAGTTGTTGCAGTAAAAAACTCCAACCAGTTAATGGGTTTAAATAATTGTCTAATGAACAAGCGCTCGCATCCTTCGAGTTCAAGGCAGTTTATAGCTATAGTTTATCTTATTTGAATATTAGGGAATTATTTTTTGATCATTCAAAAAAAAAAAAAAAAGAAGCATTAAATCTGAAGACAAGAGTGCGAGATCAACAGCTGAGCTCCTGAAAATAAAATCGACACAGTTAATATATATGTGGACTGTAAGTGTTTTCAACAGCTGCTGGAGTTCAGACTTACACCCACACACACACACACACATACGCAAGCACTAAATAGCAACACTTATAAAGAAATTTGATATTCTTGACTTTTAAGCGGCTCTGTTTGTGCTTATGACCTTTAAGGTTGAAAGGGTGAGTAATGAGGAAAAGGGGGCCGCCCAAACGGGCCTGCCAGGGAGGCTGCCGGATGACGGACAGAGATGGAGGGATGGGCGAGAAAAGGAGAAGGTACAATGAGAAATATGAAGGCACTGTCAGAGCATTTCCTCTCCTTCAGGCTGCTCCAGCTGCTCTCCTTCCCCTCCCTCTTGATCACTTTTCATTGTCACTCATCTTTCCAACCACCGCTAACCACTTGTGCTGCAATTCCCCCTCCGCTGCCTGCCCCGTCCGTCCTCCTCCTTCGCTCCCTTTCTTTATCCACACAAATGAGTCTGTGAAGCCGGTCAAGTGTTATGAAATTTCGCCTGCAGCTCAACCTGCCTAATACAAGTCCTGGCTCATTGCACCAAGACAAGTAATACCCTCGCACACACACGTACGCACACAAGCCCATAAATCACACACAAAGCTGCATGTCTGTCATCATGTGTGCCAACACCAAATACATAAACAAGGTATTTACCATGTTTGCAGTAAATGATTAGTCTAGAAGCCAAAAATAATAGTCTTTTTTGGCGCGGAAAACACGTCCATGAGGGACGAAAAGGAACTTTTCATCATCCGCACGCCAACAGATGAAACGGCAGCTGATAAAACGATCTATAGATGCTATCTTTTCCAAACGTTTCCCTTTGTTGCTTTTGGACTCCGAGCGGTCTGAACACGCCACAGCGCCTTGGTCTTTTCCTTCTTGAAAAAGCGGATTTTCTGATGTTTGATGGCTCTAAAGAACATTTCTGGAGATGAATCAGAAATTGAAATATTGTGGCTGAAACCCACTATATCATTACTGCGACAAACACTCAACGCAAACACACACACACACACAGACTGCAGCAGCCTTTCTGCTTCTCCCACCTATTCACACTAATGAATAGCAATTGGAGGACAGAGAACCCTGAGGCACAAGAGTAAAAGGGGTATTAAGGGGAGGACAGCAGAATACAGGGTCTTAAAATAGGATAAATGAGCAGGAAAAACTAAATTCAACACACACCGCTCCCCTGCAACACAACCATGACACACCATGCCAAACCAGGTGCTCGACAGCAGAGCATGCACGTCTGTTTGCTCTGCAGGCAGGAGGCCTGCGATATAGAAATGCAACAGCTCCATATATCAGGATGGCGGGGACCTGTGGAGGATAAACGACCTGTGAGCACTACCTGGACAGTGTGTGTAATGCACAGATAAATAACTTGGACCTGGAGGCAATATGATGACATGCAGACACGTGAAGAGAGCGGCATTAGCGCGCGGAGATAAACAGACCGGAAGCATGAAGAGTGAGCCAGCACACGCACTTGTTTATGAGAGTTTTGTTTGTCAGAATCCACCGGGAATGACAGTCATTTGGGAGGGTAATGGCTTAGGAAAACTGAAATGTACTGGAACATAAATTAATCAGAATGCGAGTGTTGAATCCATGCACCCAGGGAGTCACTTCGCACATCCCATGTTTACCATTTATTCCCAAAACTGAGAATTATAAATCATAAACAAAGTCTCCTCAGATGCTTCCATCTGTGGCCGTTTCTTGGACGCCGGCCACTTCCCAATGCGGGGCTGAGATTAAGGCAAAGATCATACACACATATTTGTGATAAAACTGTTTAGAAGCACTTCACGTAGCCACATCTGAATAACATTTAATTTCCCTCAGTAAGATAAGACCTTTTGTCCATTGAGGACTCCTCATTCTATCACTGCCCAAAGCTGACAGTTAAAAGATGAGGGATGGTGCAGTGTGGCTGTGCGTTGCATGGCAATGCTGAGCCATTCTCTGAATAGCTCCGTCTCCCCCACATCAAACTCTGAAGTGTACTTCAGCAGCGGCTCAGAGGAGCTACCCATGATGCCTCAGCTGTGGCACCAAGTGACAGGCTATGTAGTCCAAATCACTGCAGACCCCAGAGGAGAGTTTGGGTTAATAAGGGGACAAAAACATACGGCGAGCGCCCGCCAGGAGCTGCGCTGTGGTCAAGGATCAGTGCAGAGGATGTTCATGCGGAGCGCGCTCCTGTGAAGACAGCCCGTTTGATTTTCTGCATACAGATTTCTGCTCCCCAAACAACATCTAAGGGTTAAAATGAATCATTTATTTTCGCCTCACAAGGCAGCTCAAAAAGAAAAAGTGACAAGGGAAGCGGTGGAATTAATGGAAGGAAAATGATTGCAGAAGCCTTTTGAATTCTTCAGACTGTACTACTACCACAGCGTCTCAAGATAAATCTACAGATTCACACCCCTTCAACTTTGTTCCGCGGCAGACGATGAGACGATAAGAGCAGAACAGAGCAGAATGTTTGATTACAGGAAACGCCGCGTCTCTATAAGATGACATGGGGATAAACGTGGAAGGGCTGTGCATTTATAAGGGAGGAGCTGCTGATGAGCGCACAAAGACGGCAACATTCTGACGCCTCTGCTTTGAGTTTGATTGTTATTTTATGTCAAAGGCATCAGTGGAGACTTGAGGAGCACAGGAGGAGGAGGAGGAGGCTGCAGCTCCTAGCATGGCACTCAAGTCCACTCCATCACTTCAGTGTACTGTAGGAACCAGCAGCTGCACACAGCAAACCCACACAGCAGATAAATACAGAGCTGGCTGATGACTCAGAGTTATTATCGATCCCAACTGAGCAGTTGTGATTTTTATAAACTGTAAATTATTGTTCTGACAGGCTGGGAAATTAGGGCTCTACAGTGTTGTAGGATAACAACAAAAACACAAGATGTACAGTTTATTCACTCAAGATGGGGCTTCATGCTCTCGAGAAAATTAGCCACAACTTCAAATCCCTCTGACTTAAATTACAGCAATGCAACGATTCTGTCAAATAAATGCTTACAGTCTACACAGTTCATATAACAGCTCAGATGTGGTTCGTCATAACAGAAAAAAGCAATTATGGTTTCAGAAAATGTCTTTTTTCTCACGTCTTCGTGGTGAATGGAGATCCGCCACTTTTGTGTGTAAGGAGAATCAAATTGTAGGTCAAAATTTAAAACATTTTATTGTAATTCTATCCTGGTTTGTGACATGAACATCGATTGTGTGACGCTTTAAACCTGCAGCTACGGTTCCTGAACGTCTCACAAACACAGAAGTGAATATTAAGCAATATTGTTGTGAGAAAAATAGTCTTATTTTCTGTCTTGCAAGAAAAATGTTATTAAAAAAGTTTTTCAATCTTAGTTTAAGAAAAACAAACTAGAATATATTTCTTAAAATAATAATTCTTGGCAAGACAATTCTTTTTTGCTAATTTAAAGAAGATTTTCAAATTTTAAGTATTTTTGAATTATTTTTAGCTTTTCCTCTTTGTGCAATTCTATTTTTATTTCTTTCTGACCACAAACAGGATTTTAAGATAAAAAACAAAATGTTTTTTTCAGGTGGTCCTGATACTAATTTCTTAAGTTTCCTTCAAAGTATCAAAACCGTGACAGAACAATGTGAAATCAGAAAACTGAAGACTTTAAAATGACTTTTCATCAATATGGAGATATCATTTGTTATACTCACTCATAGACAAACTTACATTTGTATGCACGTTCCGTGAGGCGTGCACAAGCACAGCAGTTACACGCACAAATGAACACAATCATCAAGCATTTACAAGAAACTTTGGAGTCCCCAGATCTCACTTCGCCAAGATCAAATATTTGCAGACTTATTTGGTTTTTATCTCCATATTCATCTCTCATTCTTTAGGTTTCCATCCAAGTGTGTGTCCACGCGCACGCGGGCCGCCGTGCGCGCACTTTGTAAGCAGTGCCTGTTGAGACGGTGAATTAAACAGCAAGCGCATTTGATCTGCACAACACTCCGGGGCAAATGCGCACACACACGGGCTTGCATACAGCATCAAAATCATTTCCGTCATAGAAGCTATTCTTAGAGGCTGCAACAAACCATTCTTTCCCAGATATAATCTCTTTTATTCATATCCACGCACACACACAGGCGTGCAGACGTGTGCACACCTTGCTCAAAGCTACACTCCCGGGTGGTCATACCGCACTGACATAATGTTCTTTGTTTTTTCTTGTTTTATTGTTGAGAACAGGATTTGTTCCAGGTAAGTCACAGCATGAAGACTTTTTGGGGCTTATTTAACACACAACATCATACGCACACACTCCGGGTCCCTTCATCTGGAGGAGCAGAGTGTTTTTGCAGGTGTGCAGAGGTCAGTGGATGTCTAAGCCTCTCCACAGCGGGCGTGCAGACGCACACACACACAGACACACAATCTGATCAGTGAGAAGCTATAATAAACACAGCTGCAACAACTCAGCCCTCATCACCCTCCCTCCAAGTCCACTCCACCTTTAATCAGCAATCTCTGCTCCCTGCCCTTTTGCTCCATCCGTCTTACACTTTTTGTTCATTTTTTTGGACCATTTTTACCCAACCCTGCATTAGTGACTCCAATATATAAACTAGCCACGTCCAGGGCCTCACATTTCTCCCCTCCACACCCTTTTGCCCTTTTTGCCCTCCAGCCTTCCACGTCTTATGTTGTGTCCTCTCTCCCCCTGCCCTCTCAGCTCTTTTTCGAGTGCGCACTACCCCGAGGGAGGCTTATGCGCCCAACGATGCAGCGCAACAACCCTGTTACCTCCAGTTCAGTCAGCACGGGACAGGAAGAGTAAACGCCCACGAGCCTCCAGGGAAAACAGCATTCACTTCCTCATGTCCGTCTGCCCCGGTTTGTGTTGGGGGGGTATTGTGTTCTTCTGCGCGGCTATACAGCAGACATGTGAAGAGATTAAAAGTTTTGGGGCTTATTTACCATTTGACAAAGAAAAAAAAAGTATCCAATTTCCGGTTTCACTGCTCTCATTTTTCACCTCTCTTGTAAGAAGCACAATCGTCTGTTGGAGAAAATTAACTTTCCACTCAGGTAAGCTGCGTTCAGAATCCCCACTTGTCTTAACGGAAAGGTTGCAGTGTGTGACTTTTACTGATAAAACAAAGCTATCACTACCGGTTTCTGTCATACAAGACAACACAAATTACAAAACAGAACTCAAAAATAGATAATTTATCATTTTTTCTCAAAAAAACAAACTTAATGATACTGCAACACAGTAATTATCAACCAAAGCAATCAGGAAGGTGATTTTCATATTGACTCAAAGTTAAGAAGTTGTCACAAAAGTGATTTAATTTCCTACTCTGATCATCTTTTGAGCTATTGTAAAAGCGTTATTAATTATTACTTAAATGTGACTAAGACATAGTTTCTGTAGCCCAACAGCCCTTCACACCCCCAACCTAACATTTCTGATACATCAAAAATCGCAATACTGGAGCCATCCAGCTGTACAGTTCTGGGCCAGATGCCAGCTCAAGTGAGGAAAATAAAGACGTACATGAATCTATTTGTCTGCAAGTGGATGCATCAGAACGGAGCGGTTCAGTAGCTTTTAAGTCGCAACTACTGGCTTTTTCAAACAGCATATTTTCATCTGCTATGAAAAAAATAAATGTCCTCTATCATGAGAAAAATGTTACAGAACATGTCAAAATACAGAAAAACACGTGGGAGGTTATCAGCTCATCTTAAGATTTTTTTTTATTGTTTTGAAACAAAATAGATTAAACATGAAAGTAAACAAATCTACGATCGTACTCTTAATGAAGAACATGTGTGGGTGCATGCTATACAGAGGAGTCCACAAGTCTTAGGAAACAATGGCAAAAAAAAATTACCTTTAAGACCTTAAGAATTTAGCAATTTAGAGATCACCATATCTAAAGTACACAAGATAAGGAGTATCGGTGTCAAAAATTTGTGGTATGTCTGCCTATTTTTGTGCAGCTCTTTAAGAAAAGAGCAACATTTGGTGCAACATTGAAAGAAACTGATACAAAAGCAAAAACAAAACGTGTTTGGGGATTAAATCCTCATTATTGTTTCATAATCCTGTTAAATTTGTTCAAATTTTGAGTGAAATATCTCAAAACTCTTTTCTCATTGAATAGCCGTCCTGTAGAAAGAACAACCGAAAACTCAATCTGATGCAGAACTTTCAGAAAATCGACACTCTGGAGAAGTTCCTCATTCCAGCTGTGTCTCATTCAGAGCTTCAGGTTCTGTGTTGTTAAAGTCAGTGAAGCAGAGCAGCCATGTTATCTCCTGCGTGTCCTTGCCGTAAGGTTTAAAGAGGGGGAATATTTCCCAGTGAATAATCTACATTATTGAAGTTAAAGGCTTCCCACAAAGACGGGGTTTAACATCAGAGCCCAAACTGGATTTCTTCCTTCTCTTCTTCTCTCGGGAGGCAGACACTTGAAGTGAGCAGGTTTGGATTCATTTAACTTTTGCATATAGATTCCGTTGTGGATTCCTGATGCATGCTAAGCAGCCAAACAGCTAAAGCAGTCCTACAGTTATACCACACATTTTACTTTTATAGTTTTGCTGATTTTAAAGTTAAACTCTAATATGCTTCATTTGTTTCTCTTGCAACTATGTGTCCTACAGATAGAGGGAAAAAAAATAAAAAATAAACGCCACAAGACCATGTCAGAAACACCAAAAATATTTTTCATCAAAGCAGGTTTTTGAGAAGTAGTCTTACGTTGGGTTGTCTTCCCTAAATTGTGGAACTACCTTCTTGAAAAAGAAGAATGCATGGAACAGCTCTGATAATTTTGCTTATGTTCAGTTTTACAGATGCAACAAGCAACTAGAACAGCCTGAAGAAATACAAATTAAAAAAAAAGAAAAGGTATTTTGAAAAATTCAACCCTGACCTCAGATTACTAGGTTATTCAATTATCTAAATTCTTTTTATGCAAAATGGGTCTCTCTAACCGCTGAATTTCTCCGAAGAAAGAAGTCCTCAACATCTCAGTTCCTGGTATTCTTCTGGAATGTTTGTTTTGAATCTGCAGCAGTGAACTCCACGACTTCGGTCAACTGGCAGACAGGACGAGTGTGAAAAATTAGACTGTTGCTGCATTAATGCTTGTTAATTGCCTCAATGAATCCTTCCTAAAACCGGAGGATAATTAGAACTCACAGCGATGCGTCAAATCTGGAGCCCGAATATTAAAAATGATTACCCTCAGTTGATGCACGAGTTACATAAAGAATTCTCCAACAGGCACATGAGCGGCTACAGATTTGATGATTCATCAAAAGCAAGTTTGCTGCCTTAAAAAATATGCAGAACCCTTTTTAATAATTGAGGTTAGAGGTGGACATGCTTTAATCTCTTTGAAGGCCCGGGTCACCTCATCCATCACTCGGATGCTCACACAACAGGCTCTGCCATCCATCACTCACTCTGGGATTTATTAGTCAGGTCTGGAGCTGGCGGGTGAGAGGTTAAATGGTGAGGGGGGGGTTGTTGTGTTGGTGGTTATCAGTAGACAGAGGAAAGTTGGGCTAATCAACACACACACAATCACACACAATCAGATGCTTAATCAACACTGCAGGTGCAGCTGGCGGAGCTGGAGGCTGCAATTGGAGCCATGCACAATCATCCAAGTGCTGCAAAGTCAGACGGCTGATAAAGGTGCAGCTAACAAATCTGGTTACTCCAGTTCATGAATATTTTAACTTAGAAAACCAGCGTGAACACCAAGTGGGAGCTAACCCAACCAAACAGACTTCCCAAATACCACGTTTGGCCAAATGGCTCTTTTACCCCCCCTTAATACCTACCCACTGCTTTGAATAAACAGGTCTACTACCAGTCAGCCCAACTGCCTGAGGACACCACAGCATGCCTCATCACTGCAAGCCAACACTGATAGTAGTGGAGATGCTGTCACTTTGGCTTCAGATTCAGGTTATTTGCCCCGAGCTCAAATGTAACACGTTTGGCATAACAGGGGTCTCAGCTGTCATATGATGTTCAGAACTTTCCCTGGGAAAACAGACCAAAAAAGAGATGCGAGTGCCATGCTGAAATCCCTTTTTTCCTTCTCTTTACAAGCTGCAGCTTAAAAGCTTTGTTGCTGCACTCAAGTCTTTTACATTAAACTGGAGGGAGCAAAAAAGTCAAGAGTGGCTGTGTGTGTGTGTAAATGTGGTCCATATCTCACCAGCCTCAAATCCAAAGCAATTAGAGGAGCCAGATGGCGGACTGGACTCACAGTAAATAGCTGCATTGACTGAAGAAGCCTGCAACAAAAATGAACTGTGACAAGACGCCAAGGATGACACACAGATATAAGCGCATCAAAGCGCTGGGCAAACCATGGAGATGCGGCGCCATAACGCCACACACCAACTGCTCGCGAATCGATAGCAGAATACATTTATGCCATCCGAGGAGAACAGAGGAAAGGGTTTTTTTTCCTTTCCTTTTTATATATGCAGAACAAATGAGGCAGGTGTGCGCGCATGCATGAGCACACTCATGGACAAACATGGCAGTGCTATCACCCACAGAAACCTCTACTTGCCCTCCTGTTAAAATTTGACCAAACCAGTTTGGTTTAGTTGGGAGTTCAAACAATGCAGCCTTTGAGAGGCTGCCTCATTCACAGAGGTCCAGCTTGGCCTGCACATTCCCCAACTGCACACATACACTGCCTCCCTACAGGAAAAAAAAAAAGAAAATCACTGAAGTCATAGCAACACATTCCTCTTCTCCCCCACTTTTTTGGTGCCCACAGATGTCCCGGCTCACTGGATCTATCGATGTTTATTTATTTTGAAATGAGAGCATGCGTGTCTTTTCATCCAAGCTCATTACCTGACTGCTTAAAATGAAGAACCAGACAAAAATGTGGCCTTTGAGGGAACTACATGGTCGACATTTCGGTTACCAAGGCAGCTACTTCCATCCAGCCAATAAGCACAGATGTGAAGATTAAAAAAAAAAAACAAAACAAGAAAAAACAAAGTAAACCTGAGAAAAGGGGGGTTTCAGGACAATTGTAGATCACAAAAAGCTTTCTCCTGTTCGCAGTTTTTCCATAAACCTGTCATCATGCTGACAGTTTATCAAAACAGAAGCGCAAGAAAACAGGAAATGAAAGTAAAAAAAACGAGCAAACAAATGAAAAGAGTTGTTCCTAAAGTCTGTGCGACTAGAAAGAAAGGCCACTTCATAACCCCAGATCAATAAATCTTGAAATCTAATCAGTGTCCATCAATAGCTGGCAATTCTACTCAGTGAGGCTCTGGAGTCGTCCTGGTTGAAGTAAACAGAGAGGAGTACAGGCACACACACAGCCACATTTCCAAAATCAAAAACTCTTTAATATCAACCAAATATGAAAAAAAATTGAATGACATGACAAAATTGTGACAACATTTCTAATATTTTTCTTTTTGAAGACTGAAAACAATTTCAAAATGAAAAAAAAGAAAGAAAAGTACAAAAAACAGACAACTTTTACACAAAGCAGTCAATAATAAAAGCACATTTGGGGTAAGACCGTTTCGTTTGTGTTTGTATACAGTTAACTTGTATAGAAGAAGCACATGTGCCAGATTTGGCAGCAATCACAGCGCAGCAGTCAAGAATAAAGCACTCCGAAAAACATAAATTATAAAGCACAGCAAAATAATGGGAGAAGAGAAACTGTAATAGAAGAAAATAAATCCTTCATGCTAGCTGTCACCGAGTAATACACAAATGTGACACCATAAATTACTCATTCTTTTTCTCTGCTACATATTTATATATTTATACTATGTACACAAGAAGGGGTTTCTCTTTTTTTCTGTTAAGCGAGTGAGATGAGAGACGTTAAGGCTTTGATTAATCATCAGATGTCTGGAGCCAAAATATGTAGTGTTCAGGAAAAATACTGGATAATCTGACAAACTTGTGCTATGCTCATACCAGGATTGCAGCTCGGAGTAGGTGGCGAGTCTGTGGAGGCTGGTGAAGCAGAAGAAGCCAAAAAACAATGTATGAGGCGAAGTGGATGAGCGAATCTCTTTAAAAGCTCTGATATGGATCTGGGATTCGGAGGAGATCAGCTCCGATGCTTTCTAATGAAATCAGGATGGTTAGATGTTCTCCTTAAGAGCCCGTCTGGGTATTTTTTATTTTTTTTCGTGCACCAGCTGGACACGTCCTGATCCAGGAGTGAAAGAAGTTTGTTTCATCTCTGCGAGCTTGTGTGCAGCTCTCAGAGTGCATGTGTGTGGGCTCGTGTCAGGAGACAGCAGAGCTGTCAGGTATGAGGTGTCGACTGCACAGTTTGGCTTTGGGAGTGAGCATAATGAGAGCGACTCAGGGGTGTTTGAGTGTGGGCGAACGCTTCTCTACATTCTCCATATATATACATCTACGGCCAAAGTGTGAGCAGGAGTTTGTCTTCACAACAACTTCTACATGGAAAGTGGCTACACCTCCGATGGTGGACGGAAACTAACCAGATCATCACCCGTACAGAATCAAAAAAAGGGGGAAAGATCCTAGTCTATAAGGAAATATGTGCTTATAACATGGAAATAGAACAAAAGTCAAGAAAATAAATCCCCCTCTTAAAGACTGAATTGACTTTAACGCTTCAGGTAAACCAGCCTCAGGTGAGCAAACTGCTGAGGAATCGATTAGGTCGAGGATTACATTCTGAATGCCCCCACAGACAAAGCCTCTTTAAGTCCTGGCAACACCGGCTCCATCAATCTGATATTTACATTTTTATAAATATGCACATTTTCACAAGAAAAATAAAGATGCTCACATATATAGTACACAGATACCTCACACCAAAATGTACATACAGTTTTTGTCCCTTGATTTTTCTTCTTTTTTTTATGTTTTTCTTTCTAAAAACCCAACTTTTATCCTCATTTTCCTATTTGTAGTTGTGACGAACACAAGTGCAAAAATAATACATATTTTATATTAAGTGGTAGTGATAAGTCAGTACATTTACTGTACCCCAGGTTGACAGGACTTGCATTTATGTATAAGCTAAGGCCATTAGACGGTGCTCAAACACTAATGCTGTCTCTATTTCTGTCATCTGCCTCCCGCGTCTCTCCCGCTCTCCCTCTCCTGTCTGAAGGTTAACGGCAATCACGATGGCAAATAAGGAGCGCCCCCCCCTCCACCCCGAACACATCCGTGGTTTTCCTGCCCGTGTTTTTCTTGCATCAACAGGTCAAGGTTAAACAGCCATAAGAAAAAAACTGCTGGCGAGCACAGTCATCTTTGCCACTGGCAATAGGTCATTCCTGCAGTTGACCTCCTGACCTGCAGCAAATGCCAACCGACATGTTAGCGTGTTTTACAGAGGTCTGGACAGTCACTCGACAGAGTCCATCCCCCTTACTTAGGAGGGCAGTTGAAGGGGAGTTGATTGGAAGGCCTAAAAGCCAGTTTCAAAGAGAGATTGTCCAAATCCTCTGCTCCTAAAAGTAGCCATGCGGTAATATTTGCCTGAGTGAACCTCCAGCGGCTCGTTAAAAGGATGAATTAACAGTCAGGAGACAATCAGCCCTGAACCTGCACTATAAAAGGCCATTTTCATGCCTGTTGCCCGTTAGTCAATATCCAACCTTTTATGTGTCCCCTATCAATTCACTAGATTTAACATCCACTAATGGAATGAAATATTATATGATCCCCATTGAAAATCTGTCATACCTAACGCTACCGTACTTAGGAGGTGAGGATCTGTTACACCCAGCCATTTACCTAAGTGAGGGGGGAGGTCGGGGACGAGTGAACACGGCCACTCCAGGTGGATTAGTGAGTCCTGATGTCAGCGCAGGCTGGGCTCAGGTCCACTCAGCGGGCCACGCCACACAAGCGGTAAAGCAGCCCTGACCTCCACGCTGCCCAGGATCAATCTTAAACTCTCATAAACAAAGGACAGAAGGGCGAGGAGGGAATAGACTCGGGGGGGTGATGGCGAGATATAGAAGCGAGTGAAGAGAGAGGAAACGCCACGTCATAAACGATAAGTGGTGGCAATCTGTTGGCGTCGGCTAAGCGAGCGACTTCACGGCTCATTACCAATCAAGCTCCTCCTGTCAGGAGCACTCGGAGGAAATGAGAATGAGGACGAAGAGAAAAGAAGAGACATGCTCATCTCTGGCCCTGGTGTAACCCCCCTTCATCCCTCGAACCTGTCAGCTCGGCTTCACCTCACTCTTTTAATGCTCACCGTTGCTTAGCTTCAGGCAGAACACATAAGTTTAAATGCAAATACCTTGATAAGTTGTTTCAAACTCTCCGCCAACTCGCTTTATTTTTGTCTTCCTTTGAATCTAACAAGCAAGAAATAAGAAAACCATTTTTGTTTGCAGATTTTGTTCAGTTTGGTATTTAAAAAATGGTCGTTATCGATGATCTGGAGGGAAGATTTTTCACCCAATTAAAAGATGGCTAAAAAAAAAAACATGAGATAATACATTTTGTAATATTCCTGATGCTTTAAAATCACACCAACATACCAGATGTCACAGTGCAACACAAAGACAAAAAAAGAAGGCTGCCCACATCAGGAATCGCAGGAAAAAGTGAACCTGCACACGTTATTTTTAAGATAATTGTGAATATGCAACAACCAAGTTTGTATCAGAATTTCATGATACCACTCCGTAAATATAAAGTTTTTCCATTTAGTCACTCAAGATCCCAGTAAAAGAGAGGGCATGGGGGGGCAGGTTGTTCTTTACTTGGTTTTCAGTTCTTAGAGATTTCAAGGTGATCACTTTTAAAATAACCCACCTGTTCAAATCAGGTCAATTCTAGGGATTATGTAATGCTTAAAATCAATTTCTCAAAAGTAAAAAGTTTTTTTTCTTTTTCTATATAGGACAGGGACACAATCCCAGAGCCATAAAACTCTCAGACTTTAGAGCCACCTTCTCTCCGTTTCTGTCCTCCTCTATACGTAAACGGCAGTCCGTGAGATGACCGAGCCATCCCGCTGGGACTCCATGTCATCATCCAGGTAACCTCCCATGATATCCTCCTGGTCAGTCGGGCGCAGCTGAAGAATCGGGCCCGCTCCAGAAAAGTGGTCGTACCTCTCCTCGTCTTCGATTTCGTCAAACTTCCTAATCTCCGCGTCGTCTAATTCACTGCGCAGCAGGATGTCTTGGGCGGTGGGTGTGGAGGCGACAACTCCGGGGCGGGGCCCCATGGTGAGCGGCTTGTGGTGGTTGTTTTTCTCCGCCAGGCCCTGGTGGGACGAGCTTTCGTTGTAAAACATGGAGCCGTTGTTGTTTCCGCCTCCGGTGCCGCCGCTGCCCGCTCCGCCGCCCGTGCCGTTCTTGCTGGCCTTCTTGCCACCCCCAAATATGCGCGCCTTCAAGTCGCTGTCACCTTTGGCCCGGTAACCCTGCTGCTGCCTGCGGCTACGGGTGATGAGAACGGCAATGATGGCGGCGATCAAAAGAAGGGCCAGCAGGACGCCTATAATTATTCCTGCCACCACACCGGCATTGGATGACTTCTGTGACGGCTCTGTAGTAGGAAGGAAAGGCAGGAAGGGGGAAAAAAAGGAAGAAAAGAGGAAAAAGAAGAAACACGAGAGGAAAAAGAGCATAAAAAGAGGAGAAAAATAGAAAAAAAAAAGGTGTAGGGTGATGTCAGCGGTTCTGTATTCAGTCAGGTGTGCAAGAGTGCTGAAACATCACTAAAGTGAGTGAGTGAGTGAGTACATGTGTGTGTGTGTGTGTGTTTGGGATAAGATGTTCCCTCTAAACTGGCATTTCCTCCTATCCCTCAGAGCTGCTCCTGTCCTCATTGCCACCGCCACAACAGCATCTCCACTCATGTTTCCCCCTCTTGTGTTGTCCTTCAGGAACCAAGGTTGGTTCAAGGCTTCCCAGAAACCACAAACAACACAAGAGGTGGCGCACAGATAAAATAAAATACAAGAAAAACTCATAAACACACACTTTCTGAAGGAGAGGAGAGCAGGTTGTGTGCAGTAAAATGGGTAGAGGCCATGCGGAGGAGGATAATGATGAATAGAATGAGGCAGGGTGGAATTAGATAAAGAGAAAGAAGGAGGAGGAGGAGGAGAAGGTGGTGGTGGATTGAGTGAGTGACAAAGTGACACAGCGGAATGACAACCCTGCCTGGAAGCCATGAACGGAGAGCAGGGGGGACAGACCGGCATCCCACTCCACACATCCCAGGAAATATTTGGGGGCATGCAAGTCGTCCACATGGATCCATAATTCTCCAGTATCCAGAATAAATCACAGCTGTGCTGCTACAGCATGCATATAGTTCATGCAAATAAGAAGAAGTTTCTTTTAATGGCTGCAAACCGACTATAGAGGTCACAAGCAAAAGTAGGGCTCTGCCATTAAACACAGTGTTAGTATTTGTTCATCTGTGTGCAAAAACTCCTGGGATAAAGCTAAATTAGGTTGGTGAGGTGGTCTCATATGGCTTGTCAGCTGTATAGTCGCTTGACACACTTTGAGTTATAATACTGAAATTTAAAGTATGCAGTGCAGGCAATAAAAGCAGATAAACCCAAAGGTGTTCAAGTTAATTTATTGGAGCAATAACATAAGGCAAGTTTCATCACAAAAACAACAGAATCTTTGGGTCAGATTTAGACATGTTTTTCCCCACAAAAAGAGATTTTTAAGTTAGACAACAAATATAGTCCCTTCTAATTTCACGCCCGCCTGCTTATGCTGCTTAGTTTAAAACGCAACTTCTGCAAACATAACTCATTCACAAGATGCAGCACCGAGACAACCACAGGTCTGTTAGCATCTGAATGTCTGAGTCAGCTCTGAGCTGGTGGCGACACGAACAGCCAGCCGAGAAAAGACAGTTTAAGTAAAGCCATAAGAAACCATTTTTTTTAAGGTCATGACTTCAGGTCTCTCAGTGCTTTTCTGGCTCTTAGTGCTTTTTTGACAACTCCCTATAAACAGAACGTGTGACTGCTGCTTTCCCCCCCTGTGGTCATCATCTATAACTCAGTGGACTGGGAGTTTTGCAGGACCACTGCCAAAATTAATGTTTACAGTCACTCTACTGCAAAGAAAAAACACCCTCCAAATGGCTCAGGTTATGCTGCAGGGGCGCGTAAAGGCACAATATAAAGTGAGAAAAAAATATATATACAAAACAGGAATACATTAGAAAGATGGCTTAGATTTTATTCCATAAGCTGTTTCTACGGCAACATGTCATCTGTGGGGATTTAAAGCCTGAGCCTTCTTTTAGAAAAGAAAAACCAATTCTCCGTGAACATTATTCCTACTTTTAAAGGATTCCCAATCTCATTATGTATTTAGTGTAAGTGTTTTATTTGAAATGTTCATGCTATTCCATCAGACAGAATTTCTGTAGAAACATGATATAAGGGAATAATATTATTCCTTCCTTTTTTTCCCTGCTTTTTAAGTGTACTCATGTTTAAAAACTCAGATTCCCAAAAAAAATCTGCGGACATCAAAGTAAAAAAAAGCGTTTTATTCTGAAAAAAAAGTTTTCTGGCTACTATCTGGTGCACAAAGTAAAAAAAATGAAGTAAAATAATTAAAAAAAGTTTTTTCATG
>NC_050527.1:5577989-5579954 GCF_002922805.2 Oryzias melastigma
AAAAAAAAAAAAAAAAAAAACTGGTTACTATCTGATGCGGACTAGTTCGTAACCAGAAAGTACTGCATGTCTTGCTCACAGACAATAACCAGAAAAACATGTTTTTTTCTTTTTCTAGTGCTCACCAGAAAGTAACTGGTGCGCACCAGATAGTATCTGGGTCGACCAGATAGTAAACAGAAAAAAACTTTTTTTTGTTCACCAGATAGTAACTGGTGCTCATTGGATAGTATCTGGTGCTCACCACAGAGTAACTGGTGTGCACCAGATAGTAACCAGATTTTTTTTCTAGTATCTGTTGTACACTAGATAGTAACTCACCAGATGGTAACCAGGAAAAAGAAAAGTTTTTTTCTGTTTTTTATCAGATGCACACCTGGTGCACACCCATTAGTAACCAGAAAAAACAGACTTTTTTTTTTTTTTTTTTTTAAACATCAATTTTTTTTACTTTGATGTCCCTTAGGGGCTCCGTAAAAATCAAATGTTTTCCAAGTTAAAAAAAAAAAAAAAAACAGAAAGTGATTAAAACTTTAAGTTGCATTCTCTCGCTCGCCTATCTGCACACTTTCACCTGTCGCTGCTGAGGATAAGCCGTACGCTGTCCAAATCCCTGCCTAAATTTAAAAGTAGCAAATCAGCCCGATCCTATTGTCATTCCCATTTGAAACCCTACAAAACCAAGCCCTTCAAGTTAAGTGTACAGAGAGCTGACAGAATTACCCTTGTAACACCGATTCCTGTCATGAGAAAATGTAAGTGCACTGCTGTCTGCACCTGTGCTCTGATCTTCACTTTCTCTGTGTACATCTCCGTCTTCTGTCTTCCGCTTCCCCTTTTCTCCATCTATCTCTGTCTCCACTTCACCAGCTGTCTCCTGCATGCACTCCGTCTCCTCTAAACCAATTTTTGCTGTCATTGCTCCAATTTGCATTTGTTCTTCTGTCTAATGCTGCGTTTGGGCGCGTTCCGTCTGTAGCTTATGCCCAGGGAAAGAATGAATAATGATGGATACATTTGCTCCTTCTTTTGCTCGTTTTTGCCCTGCCATTCCCCCAAAGCGCACAGGCGCTCTCTCACATTGCACTGTGCTAAACAGTCCTATTCACGCACACGAGAGCGAGATTGAGGACTCTGTGTCCACTTGTAACAGGAACACGAGAACTGCATTATCACCTCCAGTTCTGAGACTCTCCACCACATGCAACATAGAAAGGATGCCCCGCGCAAAGTTAGAGCTGCACGCTGCCACATTCTCGTCACGTCAAAGAGAATTAAAACTAAAACTTCTTCAGTACTTGTCACCCAATTATTGCTAAAGACACACTCCAATAAAAATCGTGTTTTTAACATGTTCCTGAGGCATTTTCTCATGAAGGACATATATGAGGAAAATTATAATTGGATTACTGAGAGTTTCTTTATTCAAATTACTGTGAATCAGGAGCAGACAAAAAGGTACAGTTGAAAAAAGTCATAGGGGTGACTAAGGCCTCGTCGGTAAGGAGTGATATGGTACGGACCAGTTAACTTTGGCAAGTGTTTCCACTCAGTTAAGCCTCGCTCCCACTGAGCGGTTTGTTTTCATGGTGAATGCGTGGTGTAGACCTCATTGTTGTGCGACGACTAGAAAGACAACAACAATGGAGGTCATCCAGCAGCTACTATCTCACCATTCTGATGCATCCACTTACAGACGAATAGATCAATTAACAACCTCTTTGTTTTACCTCGTCTGAGCTGCCACAAAACTGTACATCTGGAAAGTTCCAATAATGATCACCATTTCTGTTGCACCTGTAATGTTAGTTGGGGTTGTGAGGGGCTGTAAGCTAGCAGGAGAGCATCCCACCCACAACTCAGAGGCAAATTTCTGCCGCTCTGCAGAGACTTTATCCTAGAAAACGACAGGGTCTATGATTTTGACTAAAAACAGCATAGTCATATTTACAAGTAAATCGGGAA
>NC_050527.1:5580196-5621463 GCF_002922805.2 Oryzias melastigma
GGTCTATGATTTTGACTAAAAACAGCATAATCATAATTACAAGACCATCGGGAACGCTTTTACAATCGATCAAAAGATGATCGGAGCGGGACTTGCTTATTATTACTTCTCAGTCTTTCAAAATCTATGTTGGTAAATACTTTTGTATATAGTATAATTCGTGTTTTATTTCAACTTTTTGAAGATGATACTTAAAATATTGAAGGACCTCAAGCCCCCCCTCTGAAGTACAAACCAGCTTCAGACACATCCTAACAAAGCACCAGTGGAATTGATTTGTTGAGTGTGAGAGGTCTTATAAGCCATGCTGCTGGATGAACAGACAGGAAGACTGCAAAATATATGCTGTGTGGATAACTGGAGGTAAAAAAAAAAACATAAATCAAACATGTATAGCAAGCGTGAGTCCTTCCTCTCCTCAAACACACACACAGCATACTATGGAAGTCAAAAGAAAAGAAAAAAAGCACGCTTCTTATGAAGTCACGTCCAAAATGACTGTACGCTCCAAATGACCAAGAGTAATGAGAGAGATGGAGCGGAAGTAACACTCTCTGCAGCCTCTCAAACACATGCATGGTCACAGTCACTGGCATACACACGAGTGCGCATGCACACACACACCCCCCATTATGGTCATCAGTGATCTGATGCTGGGTTGGGCAGCACCTACAGCGTCGCTTGGTCGTATCTTCTGTCTGCATATTAACTTATTGAACACAGTAGTGTGTGTGTAATTGCCACACAAATGTGTGTGTGTGTTAATGAGGGGTGGGATGGGGGCCAGTGGCAGGCTGCAGGGAGACTTGGCTCCATCAGACCTGTTCTTTGGCTGTTTTCGCATGGATAGAGACGAGCGCTGACAGACAGAGGCAGATGCAGGCGGGCGCGCGTGCACACACCCTCACCCAGCTGGGGAAACCGCCAAGCCCCCTTGCCCTTGAACTGTCTCCTTAGATCAGTCTGAAAACTCAACAGAATTTGCTGGATTGAAAGAAAATTTAACTTTAAAGAAATGCTCAGAGCACAAATATTTTAGGGGTTTTAGAATAAACTTTTTAGGCGTTGGGATGAGGGTAAACTTTCCCCTTTCAGCACAAAAAAATGAAGATGGACACAATTTTGAATCTGGGTTAGTCACACAAGAACCCCCCTGAGAGGAGCCCAGGATGGAGGGATGGATGGAGAGATGGAGAGTAAGCTGTGATTAAGAAAAAGCTGCTGCTATTTAAGAGTTAAGCTCAGAAGGAGAGAAAGATTGCACGGCCATGAGAAGGAAAGAGAATGCTGGGGGCAGAAGACTTTTCTCTGCGCAGGCAGCTCAGCACCAGACTTGCGGAGGCTGAAAGACAACCTGAGAAAGATAAGTAGGATGAGGAGAGAACATATGCAAACTGCAAGGATGAAAGTAGCGGCGGGGAGAGCCAAAACTGCAGCCAAAGAGGATGAAAGAAATCGAAAGACAGAGGAGAGAAGGGTTTGTTTGCGTGTGACTAAGCAGCAGGATCGAAGATGAGGGGAGGAGAGGCAAGGAGAGCAGAGGACATGCATCCCTCTCTCTGCCCTCATGTGCACAGGGCAAGACTGAGGGCACAAGACGAGTAAGCAGACACACTTATGAGTAGATGCATGTTTGTGTGTCATGCAGCTGTAGGGTACTAAAGAAAAAGGGGACCTGCAATGTAGCAGGTGCTGACCATTTCACGCCTGTCAGCCCCTCTCAGGCCTGTTTGTCTGTACACACTCGCATTAGCCTCCGCAGTTCTGAATCACACACCCATCTGGAGGATATCTGCACATCATTCTCAATATCTGTTTTGGCAATCATCCATTTCTTTTCCTCACAACAATAAAAGACTTTCCACACACTTCTCTGTATCGCTGATGGTTTCTACCAACCTCCTTCACACTGACATTTACTGGTTGCCTTAGTCACGCCTTAAATGCCGACGAATTTAGCTCACATTTTTTTCCCCAACCTTCTCAGCAAATGAGTAAGATTTGAGTAGGATGGAGGGAGGTGGTGCCGGCAGCGATAAAACAGGACTAGATGGAGACGGGGAGATGATGGGACAAGGAAACCATAGAAAGTTCAAGGCTGGAAGAAACGGAAAGAAAAGTGGGATGAAGAACAGGGGAGGAGTCGGAATGCAGGATAAAAGCGGAGGAAAGGAATGGAAGTGGGAAAAGAAGCAGTGAGAAGCTGAAGCAGCAAAGGGTGACTGATCCGCTCTGAGAGGCTTGGAGAGGGAGAGCAGCATGAGCTATGCTGGGAAGCGGTGGAGGCCAATGGCTGTGCAGATAGGATGCAGTGGCACAGAATTCACATGCTTTTTAAATGCTGTCAGCATCAATCTCTCCCTCTCTCACTCATGCCTTCACTTCTCTCTGACTAAGGATTGCATGCATTCACTGATTTGTGCACACTCCCAGCCTCTGCAGTCTAAAAGCAGCTGCCTCCATCTTGCTCCCTTGTTGCCAGGATCGTCGCCTCTCCCTTGCTTGTTGCTCGTAAAACACAGCTGGAGACGGTGACATCCTTTTCGCAACAGAGGCCAGTTACACTTTTTTTTTTACAGCATTCAGCAGAACAGAGTGGCCCCCAGAGGAGGGGGTGACTCATGGTGTGGTACTATAAGGAGCCAAGGGAGTTGAGGGAAAGATGAGGGAATTGAAAACAAAAAGTGGAAAACAGGGATAAAGGGAGAAGGAGGACAGGAAGTGAAAAAAGGGGGCATGCATCGGGCAGGGTGGTTATTAAGACATAGCCAGCAGAGAAACACTCCCCCCCCTGCCGTCGCCACCACGCACCCCTTGCACTTACGGACGAGGTTTACTCCCATGTCAGCAGAAAATAACTTTAAGTTAAGTGCAACAGAAGAGTGAAGGGACATGCATTTTGCATGAGATGAAGGGCCTGAGTGAATACATCTGAAACCAAGAGGACTAAAATGTTATGGCTTCTGTACTCCAACTGTACCCCAACTGAGTTTACCCACATGCGTGGCGAGACTCGGGTTTGAAAAAGAAATCCACTTTATTTCAAAGACAACAAGTCATTGTGACTCAATTCTGATTCGACTGCAGCTTCATAAAGAAAAGCACAGCTCGATTTAATCATGTGTCGCCTATGTTCAAGTGAACTGTAAAGAAATGTAGCGTCAAAGGGTTGAATATGAAGTATTCAATCCCAAAGCTAGAAAATCAATCTATTGAATAGTACTAAGTGCGTTGTGCGTAAAAAGATGTTTAAATTAATGCGTTGAGAAGGATCCTCAAAAGGGCTTTAAAATGGGCAAAAGGTATTACGTTTGCAACCATCTAACTCTGACCACAAAACAGTGACCTGTGGAGCCCAGCGGTACTTCTCACCACGCGGTCTGAAGATCCGGGTCCATTCGATACGTCCAGAAAAGGATGGATTGCCCCGTCACCGGTAGGATGCGTCAGGAAGGCTTTGAAGCCAGATCTTTAGCCAAGTGTAGAAGCGCTCTGGAGGGTGCTCACAGAAAACCCACTGGATCTGCTCAGTTTGGGGTCACTTTTGATGAAAGTGGTCGAGGGACGGTTTCTTCAAAATCGGGTGACCGGACGGAGAACTTATGGATTTTGTGAAAAATCAGTTTCAAAAGAAAATCATAAAAATGGTAAAAAATATTGGAATCAGTCTCTGAAATTAGCTGGAGGCAAAAAGTAATAGAAGCTCTAAGGAAAATAAAAAAACTAAAGAAAAACTTTAACTTCTAAGGAAAAACAAAAAACTGACAAACCTGAAAAAACTCCAAAAGAACTTAGTTCTTGGCTTGGGTTCCCACTTTTAACCCTTAGGGGCTGGACAAGATTTACCCAATCAATAAGTTTCATGTAAATTTGTTTACGATCGGCTAATTTGCATGTTCCAATGAACTGCTGATATCCAAATCGGGGGGGTGACTTTACCCTTCTTTGTGTGTGTCTCTGGTGTCAGATTAAGGGAGATAAAAGTTTTCTCTCAAACATTGTGTGAACGAACCTATATGTATACAAATAAGTCCTATATATATACGTGTTATACAAGAAAGTTTCATGACTTAAATTAAAAGTATTAGCATCTAATACCCAGTTGATAGTTTTAAAATGATTATTTCCTAACCTTATTATTTCATATTTCACAACCAGACAAACAATATCCACCATTCATAATAGTACACTACTTCTAGAAGTTGTGAAAAGATGTTTTTAACAAAATGAACGTCTGTCCTTTTGTTAAACCAACGTAGGTTTCTGGTTACTATCAAAGCCGAGAGAGGTTGTAAATTGTTCCACACTTTTTGGGGAAAGCGTCACCTCGACTTGGCACAGATGAGATCTGCTTGGTACCAAATGGGGCTTTGTTTTTAGAAATGTCAATCAAAGACAACTCAGAGTTTGATTTGCTTTCGCACGAATTCCTGTGAAGTTTCCCCAAGGGTTTTAAGTGGTAAATCTTCTTAGGGAGGTGTTGGTTTTTAGCCGTTTTAGCGCCTGCTGGAGGTCTTGGGGTCTGGAGAGTCAGTGGTTTGTTGTAGAAGAAAGGTATTCCAAGAGGGATGAGTAAACTCACACAGGTCACTTCAGGTCATGAAGCAGACCTGGCGGCCCTCTCCAAGGCCAGCATGCTACAGAAGCTTCCCTGTGCTCTTCATGGCCACGACAAAAGTTTGAACAATAGCCCCGCAATTAAAAAGAAAAATGAGGTAAAAGCAAAAAAACAAAAAAAAAGGATGAAAAGGACCGTTTGTCCATGCGCAGCGTTCACGACATGGAATGCAATTTAAAAACCTTGCGAAAAACAAAAACAGCAGTGCGTTTGCTCTTGGTCGCACAAAGTGGCCAAAAGACCTTGGTCACCGCTGAGAGAGAAATTGTGACAATGCAGTTCATTAACAGCATGCAAAAAAAGACGTGGAAAGGTGACACACGGGGCGGTAAAAGAAAGCAAGGAAAGAGAGAAAAAGATTTCAAAGCACGGATACTCAAACTCCCAGACATGACACCAGCCATTCACACCCAAGGACAGAGCAGCTGATCCCCTCTAGCCCTACTGTTCACCAAAAACAGAGCGTGTGTGTGTGTTTGTGTGTCCCTGTAAAAGCACAAAACATTGAGCATGTGTGATGCAAGGCCATTCACCTCATCAATTCTCTGCATACAAATGTTTGCATTTATTTAAATGTTTGCTCAATACTCGACTCTTAAGTCTGCATTCCCACAGCTGTTTCGATGAATTTACTGAACATTTTTTTACCGTACTTAGACACCTGCAACTTATTTGAATAACACAAAATGGTAGTTTTAATGTATTCCAAAGGGAATCCCTGACAGCATTTCACCACATCTGAAGAAAGTTGAGTTTCTTCAGCAGCAGTTACTGCATCTCTCATTTAAACTCACCTGCATACGAATGAAAAAGTTTCTCGTGTCGGTTGTTTATCAGCTAAAGAATAGGGATGGGTACCGAGACTTTGTGTCAAGTTTGTACCGGTGCCGTATAAAAACGCAGACTTCTGTACTTTATTTGACTGCTTTGTTTCATACATGTCAATCACCTGTATTCAGTTTTGCTATGCATTTCTAGCCAATCATTTGACCTTTTAATTTTGTAAATGTAATCTTATAAGAATGTGTGAGGCTGTGAGCTTCAGTCAGCATGCAAAAAGCGAAGGAAGCAAAAGTTTGCCTGTACTCTTATGGATAACAGAGGCGGATTCAACGCACAAAAAAAGGCAGACTTTGTGGCAATGGGCTGTGAAATACGCTGCGTGTAAAAACTAGTGCAGTCAATCAATTAAAAAATGTATCAGATTAATCACACTTTTAGATTGGGATTAATAACGATTAATCGCAATGTTTTATTAGGTAAATTTTATGTGACAATATGCTACTTTTGTACAAAAGCAAGCCAGAAACAAAAATGTTCCTTCTTTTTATATTGTCGGAAATTTTTAGTGTTTACTCAGATATCCCAGAAGTGTAATTTGCGCGCACAAAAACATATCAAGAGTAAGATAGAAACTCAAAAAAACCTCCAAGGTACTGACATACAGTCATAGGGAACAAATATTTTGCTTCTGCACTTTAATTAACTTTAATATTAACTTATACCATGGTTCAGGTGAATACTCTATTCTGATTGGCTGCTGGGAGTGAAAGCGCATCTATAAAGGGAGTTCTGGTCACATAGCTGCAGACGAGGTCTGCACCGCTTCAGGCGGCTCAACAGTGTGTTGTTATGTTACCCGGACGACAAATCTAAGTGATCTATTTGAAAAAATAATAAGTATTGGCTGGAAATGTATTTCTTTTGTAAGCGACTAGCGGTGTGTATCTTTCGCTCTCACACGATTCCACAAGCATCTTGATAAATGGTCCACAAAACAATACATTTTTGGAGATACAAGTCAGATTATTTATCCAAAAACGCTAAAATATGGCATTTAAAGCTATAAATAAAAATGCATGACATCTGACTGAGAAATGTATAGGACGTTTATGATTGGACGTCTTTTTGTTTGTGTTGTATGTACATAAAACAACAAAGATGGTAGAAAAAAACAGAATGATTTTGCCAGAAATTGGTTATTTACTTCTTGACTGATTTTATACCGTTTAAACAACATAATCCAGTTGCCCGATCAATTTTGGATACTTATCTATTTTTTATATTCCAAACCGATCCTGATGTTACTCCCTCTAACCAATCGATTTTTCAATATGCATCTGATATCTTTTACATCCCTATAAGTGACCATGGTATAAGTGAGAAAAAAAACTGACCAAGTGTGCTTTGTCAGAAATTAAGGAACGCCGGGGAAGCCTCACAAAGCGGAAGTGTATTTAATTTATGTTAATAAATTTGACATGTTCATTTTTTAAAAATGAGTCGCATGCGTTAACACGTTAGCATTGACAGCCCTGGTAAAAAAAAGAAATATAGTTCTGCAGTGCAGACATTCAGAAAGAATGAAATAAAGTAACTTAAGTGCATTAATCCTGTGAAATTCTGCCTTTTTTCATATTCTAAACTTCGGTTTAAGCATCTTTTAGGCACTAGAAATGTTTCAAAAGAACCGGCACCGGATAAAATCCAAATGGTACCCATCTCTTCTGAAGCTTTTTTTTTTTTTTAATTAAAATATCATCCCACTCACCTCTGACCACAATGGTGACCTGACTCTTGCTGGTCCCCAAGCGGTTCTTGACCTCGCAGACAAAAGTGGTGTTGACGGTCTCATCAACCTTCAGCACCTTCAGCTGGTTGCCCGAGATCTGCACCGTGTCTGGCATCTCTCCTGACATGCTGCACCAACAGAACCACATTGATATGAGAGGAGCGGAGCAGCGAGAGGTCAAGACAAACAAATAGGACTGTTTGTGACACAAGCATTTATAGAAATGAGCTGTGCAGTCTCATCCACAATTCATTGAAGAAAAAAGATGAAGAAACAAATTTAAATGCTAGTTTCTGGCCTGAGCTACACATTTTCTGTACAGTTGTGTTAGTGATTGATCATATTGAGAAAAATCAGTGATTCTAACTATGAGGTTTAGATCTTCTGACAGTTCTCTTTATGAAAAATTATACAGCCATCTCCATTAGAGCACGCTTCTGCAGAGGCAATAATAAGAGCTGGAGATTTACGGCTGTTCAACGGCTGTGAATCTGGAAGCGAGGTGTAAAAAGAGAAAAGGAAAGCGGGGGAAAGAAGAAAGCTTGGCAGAGCAACAGAAAAGACAAAAATTCAATTTTGAGCAGCCACTCACGTTTTCCAGAGGACAGAAGTTGGAACAGGGTTTGCTGTAGCCTGACAGGTGAGTACTGTGCTTGTGCGACCTATATACCAATTATTATCGTACCCTGCTATTGACACCTCAGGGGCAACTGTGGGAGGACACATGAATTGCACATTAGAGCATGAACAGCACAGGAATTTATGAAGGCACAGTGGTGCGTGTCTGTGGGGGGGGCTTACAAAGAACAGCCAGCTTCATCTTGAAGCTTTCTGGTTTTTCCAGGGTCCTGTGCGCCACCACGCAGCTGATGTCTTTCCCGTTGTCGGCCGACGTCGGAACCATGCGATACTCGCTGGTCACCGTCACAGTGTTGTCGGTCCCGGCCTTCGTGGTGGTCGTTTCGTTGCCTTTGGCCGTGGTCACCCAGGATATCTTGGCGGCGGGGAGTCCATTTGCAGACTCGCACTTGGCCACCGTGACTGTCTGCGTGCCAGCCTCTACGCTCACAGTGGAGGCCGAGTTCACAGGTTTGGCTGATGACATAATCCAAAAGTAGAAACGAAGAAGATTAAAGGATGTAAAGATTAAAAAAAAAATAACAGGGCAGCAAAGTAAAAAGATAACAACTGTTGACTTATGAGTCAGCGGGACTTCCTCTGGTCCACTCAGTCTTTCCCTCCAGAGCCTCCATTGACAAACAATTACAAGCACCAGAGCAAAACGCACACAAACACTAGATCTTCCTTCACTTAATGTCTTCATTCCTCCCTCTATTCCCATATGCCCCACCACTGATGAACCACTTCCCTGACTGTGCGGGGCATTTCCATAAACAATTTCTAAATGACTACATAATCTTAGTCATTCCTCAACCCTCTCTAGTTCGTCTCCTCCCTCATGCCTCTCCCTCAGCTGTGTGCGATCAGAGAAGAGCAGGCAAGACAGGAGCTGACAGCGGGCATTACAAGCAGCCAGATCAATACACTGCCTGAAGGAGAAGGAAGGAGGGCTCCATGAGCTGGAGAGAGATGAGAGAAGGACGGGCGCTGTTGTCAGACCAGCGTTAGACCCTCGGTTTTCTCATATTAAAAAAAAAAAACAATTGCTTTGATAATATCACTTTAACCAAAGTTGCTTCTTAACCCACTTCCACCTTTGAGGAAAGCTGGTGAAACAGAGCTGGGAAAACATAAATAGCAGTTCTAAACATGGCCTGAAGGATAAATATCAATTTTCTAACAGTAACCAGATGGGTGAAAAAAAAAAGATATCAAGATTAAATTGCTACACTTCAACCTTGGCTCATTTTCAAAGAGTCGGTGGGAAAGATTAAAATCTCTGAACCTTTTTGTTTAGAAATCCAATTAAACTGATTTGAACATTTGGTCAATTTTGCCATTTTTTCTACAGTTTACCTTATTATTGATGCGTGAAAGAATGTTATCAATCCAAAGTATTAAGACTATAGAAAAAAAATCTCCTTGATTAGGTTTAAATGAAATCCCTAAAACTTCCCCTCTATTGCCTCATGGATTGGGACCAATTGTAAAGTAAAAAAAAAAAAAAATCATCCATCACTGTGAGAAATACTTCTACAAAATGTTTTACATTTCCTAAATGGGATAAAATAACTGCCTGAGCCTCAGGCCTTGTGATCTCATTTGTAATGTAGAAGGTAAAATCACGGAGGGAAAAAAGTGTGAATTTAACTGGGTCTTTGCTGCCTAATTTACACCACACTTCAATACTAAAATATATTTACTTTATTTCTGGATTGGGATGGACCGGGCTTGTTGTAAAACTGTTTTTCCACTTTCTTTTATGGAATGACAATGTAGTTTTTAACTGGTCTTACTGTTTCGTTTTAGTTTGTGCCAATCCTGGTCATAAACCAGAGACCAAAAGCCTTCTAAAACGCAACTTTTTGTAGCTTTTTCTGTTAAATTAAGTTCAAAAGCAGCGGTTTTAAATAATCTGTTGAATAAATCAGCTTATGATGAGGACATACCCAGCATGACCAGTTGAGTGGTCCCTTGCTCGTTGCCACTGGGGTAAGTTGCATATTCACAGATGTATTTCCCCTCATCAGACATCCTCAGATCAGTTATCTGGATGGAAGGGCGGGTCATTTCTTTAGCTAGAAAACTGACTCTGCCCTTCACCGGCGAATCAGGGTAATTGGGATCAAACGAAGGATGCAGAACAGCTATATTTTTCCTCTCTCCATCCTTTGACTCGTAGATCCATGTGACCTGTCGAAGAAGAACAAGTGGACTCATAAGTGACACCAAAGACTTAAAACAAAACCGGATGTTAAACATGTATTTCTTTGGCTAAAAACAACATAATCCTAATTAAAAGACCACGCTTTTAGAATCGTTTAAAAAAGAAAGATCGCAGTGAGACTTCAGGAATTTGCGGGAAACATTCTCAGAGAAGCCTACAGACCAAGACTATTTTGATTGGGAAGGAAAAGCTGGATAAAATCCCACCTTAAGTTTGCTTTTTTTATTGAGCCGCTATTGAACAGACAACACACCGCCTTTACAACAGCTGTTCATTTAGGAGCCACATTCAATGAAACGAGCGCTGACCAGAAAGAAAACGGCAGGAAGAAGAAAACCCAGCAAGACCATAGTGATGTATATGCTCCATTGACCATAAGTGCCCTAGTGTCCTCATTAATCCACATCTGCACATGAGACTTTATCCAACTATTCTTCATTTCTTCTCGGTAAAGCTTACATAGTTTGTTGTTTCTTATAAACTCATTTCTTTAATCTCTTTCTTACTCATTTCCTCTGCTAAAAGACCAGTCAGTCTGCATTCACAATGTTCACTTTTAAACAAACTAAGGGTGTATTCAGACTGATAAAATCATTTGATCCAGTTTTGGATCGGGACCTGAACCTTAGGTTTGGTCTGTATCTAGACTTTCCTGCTCCTGAACAAAGTCCTGCTCTTTAGAATCTTTGAGATAGTTCACTTATTCAAGCTTTATATTTCAATGACCATTTTTGAGCATCTGTATAAACACGAATTACAACACTTTTACTGCTACTTTGGTACGGCAGAGGCATGATAGAAGGCGGTTACAGCTTTGAAGGTAGTAGGATGATCATAGTTTATGACAGATTGTCGGTAAAACAGTGAGAGGCGATATGTATCACGTTAAAGTTGTTTTAATGACCCTGCATTCCTCCCACCACATTCCAATAAGTTGCTGTGTCTCATTGTTGTAGTGTTAAGGCATTGTTCTTAAGAGAAGTCTGTTAAGGAACCACAGTGTGGCTTTTGGGATGACGTCACAGCAGTTGTAGTCACGTGCTACGTATTGAGGCAGAAAAGCAAGTAAAAAGTGTTTTTTGTGGTGTTAAAACAAAACACTAACAAGTAAGGAGTTGGTGTTTGAGAACACAACAATCATTGCTTTACATTTGTTGCTTCATTTCTACCTTGGTCTGGATTATTGGGGGAAACAAACTCTGGTTCACTTTAAGACAGAGATATCCAGAGTCAGTCCTCGAGGGCCGGACTCCTGCTGGTTTCCCAGAAACTGCCTTATCTGCTGCTAATTACCTGGATCAGGTTTGTTTGACCATTTGGGAGTTTCAATTGCGGGTTGGTTGGAAAACATGTGGGACACTGAGCCCTCGAGCACTGACTTTGGACACCCCTGCTTTGAGCGAACCAAATGCGTCCTGTCTGAATAGGCCCTAAGACAGGGGTGTCAAACTCAATCGCACAGGGGGCCAAAATCCAAAACACAACTGAAAAGGATAAAGATTTACTGAACACACAAAAACTACATTTTTAAAACTTTAAAAATGTAATTTTTTTCCATAGTTAATGAATAAAAACAGGCAGGAATATTATTCCATAATAAATCAACTTAAACCTTAAGTAACATAATATTTTACTCTCCATAAAAATATTTCATACAAGTTAGAAATAGACTCAAGATAACATTGGGCCATTATTACAATAAAATAAAATAATCTGGAGGGCCGGATAAAATTACCCGGAGGGCCGGATCCGGCCCCCGGGCCTCGACTTTGACACATATGCCCTAAAACAATTGTTAAGAATTTTAATAAGTTTATTTTAGAGATTTTTCCACACCTGCAGAAAAAAATTCCCAACTAAACAGTCCTGGTGTGAATGGTGTAGAATCAGCCTTTCCGCCTTTTACCACATTAAATTCCTGGAAGCAAATATAAGTGTTTATATATTTAAAAAAAATAATTAAATATAGATATATTTATATAATTGGCAACAGATGAAAAACCAGAACTGCATTTCTGACAAGAGAGTCTCTGACCATTGAAAGCTGGACTCCAGTCGGGTCGGAAAAGGAACAACGCAGGTTGACTGACTGGCCAGGATATGACGTCACCTCTGGATCCACTTTTACTCGCTGACCCAAGATCCCTGAAATGAAACAATGGGGGAGAAAAAAATACAAAAACATTAACCACAATCATTCAGTATGAGAAACAACAGGAAAAAAAAGAGCAAGGAATTCATGTTGGTACAAAGCCTCCAGATGACAAATGAGGATAGTTTGGAAGTGTGTGGTACAACAGAGAACAGTATTAGTGAAGCCAGGAAAGTAGGCCAAGAGTCTGGTATCTCTCCGTGACTGAGTGTGTGGATGAAGTGGACAAAAAAAAGGCAATGTGTGCTGCTGCAAAAAAAAGATGAAAACCACTTCTCCCGCACATAGGTTATAAATCATCAGGATGGCTTCCACTTTTCTATAGCCTGCCATTTGCTGTGCCGACACATTCCTGTGTAGCAGCAGAGTCCAAATAAATATGCTTTTCTTGGGGAGTTGTGTTATTTTGCGTGTGAGGGAAGGGTTTAAGGACGACAATCCGTTCCCAAACGTGTGTAATCCAGGTCTTTTAGAAAATGTAATCACTTGTGTGAATAAGCGCACATTAGTGTATGTCAGCACTGTGGCACCTGTTCTAAGTAAGAATGGATTTCCCACAGCTGAGCAACTGTTTGCACCCAGGGCAGAGCAAATGCACGAACATAACATGTTTACTGACAAGCTTCAGAGATTGTGTAGCACAAGAGAAACACAATTTCCCCAACAGGCCGACAATTATTTGCAAAACTTGATCTACCAGTTGGTGCTGAGCCTGTGCTGCCGGGCTTGAGGAACACACATGCACAAAGCCTGCAGGCTAAACATGAGAGGAGAGGGCAGCGCTGTCTTTTGACAAGCATAAATACCACACCTTCTCTTCTCAGGAGATCTGAGATATCAGTGCAGGGAGGGAGAGGAGGGAAAAACGAGGGAAAGCATGAGTGGGGAAGATGAAGAAAACAAGACTTTCCTAGAATAGTATCGGCTCTCCCAAGACGGTCCAATTTACAACCACAAAACAACCCCCTTGTAGCCGCGGAGGAACCTCTGGACGACCACTAGGAAGCCCGTGGGAGCAGAACAGAACCTTTCACACTGGAAAGCGGAACTTTTTTTTCTCCCTATCTTTTTGACGCACAAACAAGACCAAGAACGTACAGTTCACAAATGTGCATTGATGTCAGGAGAGCTTTATCGTGGGTCTTCTGGGGGATGTTGCAGAAAGCAGACTGAATTTATGGTGTGCTAACTGCACCTTTATCTTCAACTTTACCCAGGAGAAACTCTATTTAGGTGTCAAGATTAAAAAAAAATGTAGAAGGAATGCTTCAATAGAAGAAAGAGCACTTTATACTTCCGTGAAGCCGAGTCCATTACCATCAGAATTTTTCTCAGCAGTCCGAAACTTTAAAAAAGCATCGATGGAAGGATTTTACAAAAGGCCTTTTAGAATAAAGAGGAGTCCTCTTTGTAGATGGGCGAGTTTGAACAAAAGTGTTTCAGATTTAAATCCTCATTATAGTTCTCGACAGTTTAACGGAAAAATACGGAAAATGTTCAGACTGTTTTTTCTTGTTAGAAAGGACTTATAAAAATGAAAATACTAAAAGGATATTTTGTTCCAATCTCGTCAAATAGCATTTCTTACCCCCAAAAAAACACGTTTGTGTGATCAAACAATTGCAAAAGTACATTTTCAGTCATGTATTCAGCTTTTAATAAAACTCTTCCTTATTTGGTAAAATATGACAGCAGCTTGTCATTGGAATAGTTGTTGAGTCACATCCTCTGTTTTTTGCTGTTCATGCAGACTGAGGTCAGTGATTTAGGGTTTTTTTTTTGTTTTTCCTTTTTTTGCCACCATGAAACTTACCAAAGTCAGCGCTGCCACTACTGGTGTCATTTTTTTTTTGGGTGACTTTCTTTTTTTGGAAGTTCAACTTCCTGTGACTCACCATTTAACCTCCCCACACCGTTACCCAAGAACAGCAAAATTAACAGCAAATTATGTTTTAATGTTTCTCAACAAACTGGAGTTAAAATACACTTATTATCCTTAAAGGCCCGCTCCAATGGAAATTTATTATTTTTATTTTTATCATTTATTGATTTTTTTAAATGTCTTAATTTACTTTTTTGTGAAGATTACAGAAATGAATTATTTAAAATTTGGCTTTTTGGAAAACCCTAAATGTTTTTGTTTAGGCTGTGATCATTACAACTTTTATGTTAGCCCACAAACCAACCACGGCCCCCCATCAGAGAAGACAACAGTTATGTGGCCCTCACAAAAAAAAGTTTGGCAACCCCTGCTGTAAGCTAGCAGGAGTGTAAACAAAGGAATGCTGGGATATCACTAGGAGTGTCAAATGATTGCTTTAATCAGTGTCCAACTGTTTACTTGCATGATCATTTTATTTCAACTCTGCTGAAAACATCTTTTTTTCATTTCTCCCACCCAGCACGAGCCGTGATGCTGCTGTGACGTCAGTGAGCGACTTAGTAGTTCTTAAAAGAACTAACAAACAAGTTCACAACGCCTCAGCTTTTACAGTATATCTATTGGCTCAACAAGCTTTCGGTATTAAAATCTAAAGAGCAACGTGGAGCACTGATCGCATGGGTCAGTAAACTGTAGAATGAGGCATATCTACATGTATTATACTGTAGTATTAATAATAAGAAGTTTGTGGTCAATATTCCTTGGATTGCTCAGAAAAGTGTTCCTACTGTTTCTCTGTGTTAAATTAGAGCTATGTGGACCTAATGTTTTGTTCTTGTGTTTGGTTTTGATTTTTCTTATTTGCTTAAGACAGAAAAAATACCCTCTATTGGTGTAAAAGTTATGGAGTACTGTATTAGAGTCAGTTTACAAACAAACAAAAAAAAATAAATTACGACTTTAAATCTCGTAAATTTATGAGGAAAAAAGTCGTAACTGTTAAATTACAAGAAAAAAAGTTGTAGGTCATGGGCTACATTTGAGTTTTACTCTCGTAAATTTACAAGAAAAAAAATTGAAATATTGCTTTTTTTGGTGGCCCTAATACTCCTCCATAAAAGTAAAGGTTGGAAGTGTGTTTTAAGTTGTATTTTGCTCTTTTACTATGTCACAATGGAGTCAAATATCTCAAAATGAGGCTTTTTACAGCAATTATTAGGTTATAAATGTTGCAATTAAATATAGATTAATAAATTAATTAATTACAGGTTACAATAACTGCACGACGGAGCTAATATTAACTTAGGGTTACTTTTGGGAAGACAGTCTCCTTATTCGTGGCCAGCGAGTTAAAAAGTTTCTCACTCCTGTGTTAATTTATGTGTTGGTAGGCGAACAGCAAACCTAAACTCTTTTCAGAAAAGATCAATGCCGACATAAATCTGTCCTTGATGGTAAATCTACAGAGACTGAAAGGAAGGAAAGTATGTGACTCACAGTGTTATAAAGAACAAGGGCAGAGGCTACAATGTGTCATAAATGATCAGAAAGACCAGCCGTAACATTGTTTTACATGAGAAATGACTAAATAAAAGTAAAAATAAAACACTCATTTCATAGAAATTACAAAAGTAATGAATGATGCACACACTAAATCATAATTCTTAAAAAAGGGTAAGCTTGAGGCTTTTTTTTTCTCGAAAGGCGGGACAATGCACCGGTGCGGTATGCGCCACAACAACGTGGGGACAGCCACGGCGAGTCTGTTGCCTGTCATTCTGAGGCAATAAGAGGAGAGCCAACACAGGTCAGATCCTGTCAGCGCCAAGACGGGAGACAGGCTGGCCTTATGAGACTCCGCGCTGCCCCCAGGGAAATTAATATCATACACGAGACAAGCAAAGGCTCATCCTCCACAGGCCCCAACTCTGTAGACACAGAGAAATCGCCATTAGGACGGCAAACACGCAGAAGAGAAAGAATGCAACGACTTTTGGAAATTTTAAGCCGAGCCACATTTGAAAAAGTAATTACACAAATATTTAGAGAGCACTGGTCATATTAGACAGAGGTTTGTGTGCGATGAGCAGCAGAACAAAAGTTTGGAAGAAAGGAACAACAAAGGAAAAAGAATAAGAGTCACCACTGCTCTACTTTACTGCTGCCTGCAGGTAACATCAAAAAAATGAAACTAAATCCATATAAAAGAGCAAGTCAGGGCTCTAGTCTAACACTAGTCAACATTCTCAAGTAGTCGCAGATCGGTAATGTAAGCACTGCCACCTATCATCATGTCTTTTACACACTTGAGGTGCATGCAAGCAGCACACACTCACATTGTATTGATGGGGCTGTGACAGGCCTGCCGTATTAACATAGTCCTCTGTGATCTCCTGCCTGGTCATGCTGACATTTCCATATTTCCCACCATTTGTCTGTGAAGAGGAAAATGAATCAAGGGGGAAGTGTGCTCCAAAGATGGAAGGATGAAATGATGAGATGAGAGACAGCCCGGGAATGCCAACGTGATGGAGGATTAGAGCCTGGGAGGAGGATGAAGTGCAAGGAAAGTGAAGATGAAATGGTGTGAAGAGAACGCAGCGCCAGGAATAGAGAATGAAAGGAGGAGTGAAAAGAGAACGCGTTGAGAGAGGAGGAGGAGGAGCGAGATGTAAACAAGGTTAATAGGAGACGGTTGAGGGACAAATCTGACACAAATGGAAGACAAAGAAAGAGGAGCGGAATCAAAGGTAGATGCAAAGGAGCAACTGTTTGTGGAGAGGGACGAAGGAGAGGCAGATCAGAGGAGGCGGGAGAGGCTCCTTGCCTGACCTTGTGAAAAAATATCAAGGGTGCTCATGAAACAAAGCAAAAATGCATCGAGTCCAAATGAGTCAGAAGAATGAAAGCATCATGGAGGGGGTCCTCATTTTCTCTTCTGAAGCAGCTAAAACAAACATGCGCTTATCAGTCTGCATCCCTGGACTCCGCTTCCTGGCTGTCTGACTCAAGCTCTGCTGGCATTCACGTCCTCTTCCTGATCCCCTCCATATTTGGGAGAGGCACCAGGAAGCTCAGGCCATCATCTAAACAGCCCTCAGAGTTCAATGACTGCATTTCATCATCTGTAGGGGCAGGTGGTGACCGTTCTGCAATCTGCATGCTCCTGAGTTCTGCTTCCTACCAGCCTGTTGAGAATGCACGTAGGAGAAAAACAAAGAAAAGCAAAACAAAGAATGCGTGTTTTCCTTTAGCCTCCCTCGTGCACAACTATCTCAGTAAGCACGCTGAGCTCTGATTGTTCTTTCAGGTCCAAGTTTTTCCATTTCTATTATTCTCTTGTTTATGCTTTTGTGCTCCTGAGGAGTAATGAGTCTGACAAAGGCATTATATAGAGCCACTTTAAAAATAAAATGAAAAAAATGGTAGTACTTATCTTAGAGGGGAGTTGCAATGATTTTCAGGAAGTGTAGGAAACTATTACTTCCTGGAGTTTTCTGAGAGGCCATCTATAATAATGCTTATGAGGTTAATCATGTCTCAAAACATTCACAAACCTATATTGTGTTTCACAATAAAAGTTTTTTCTTTGGGAAAGAAAAAAAATATGAACTTGTAGAACCACGTTTAGCTGCAAAATGTCAATTTTTTTCTGTGAGTTTTAGTATTTTACATTACAAAAGAAGGCTTTAAGTTTATGTTTTACAATTTAGAATCATTTGAATGTTTTAAGTGTAATTGTAAAGCACAAAAGGTAATTCAAAGTGCTTTGCAAAAAACATCAAATGAAATATGTAAAAAGAGGTTCATTGAATTAAAAATTTAAAGACAGGAATCGGAAAAAAGTCATCTTAAAGTAACAAATAAATAAATAAAAACAGATCAAACAGCTGAGAACAGGTTCAACCTGGATTTTAATAGTTTTTTAACTGATCTAAGGCTATTTGGAAGTCTGTTACAGATATGTGAAGCATAGAAGCTGAATGCAGCTTCTCGATGTTCAGGTTTAACTCTAGACGACCAGAGAGGTCTGCTTGGTCCACCTTATTTAATTGACATAAGACCAACTCGAACACATTTACTTCGTTTCTTGTCATTTGCTTGTTATCTTTTTTGCATGACCCAATTTTGAGCAATCTTAAGTCGCCTGACACACGACCTTACATCTGATTGCAGAATGTTTTAGTAAACAGAGGCTTTCACGGCTGATTGAAGGGCTGAAGCAAAGGACTAACTTTGCAACCTGAACTGAGTAATTATGTTCTTATTTTTTCCCTCCACCGGAAAACGATTCCTGCCAAAAACCCTTCAAAAAACAAGCCATAAAAGTGCAGTCTTTTTCTAATTACACCCTCATGAATATTTAACACGCTTAGCACTGCATGGTCTAACTGTGGAAGGAACTCGCTGAGATTTTCCCCGTCCTTCACTCCCAGCTAGACTGACATCCCCCTGAATTTTATCTATTTGACTGTTTTCAACAATTGCTTCTCTCGGATGATTGCTAATAGCCGCTTCAGCTTGACATTTTTTTTTGGCAGACACCTGAATCTTTTAGAGGAGAAAACTGCAAAACACCCGTTTTTCAAAAAAACATTGTTCAGTAAAGTGTATTTTACCATCAGCAGCTGTCAACTACAAGCTTGGAACTCTTGAGAAAATATTACGACGCCCCATTTCCACAAACTGCTGCTAGATTTTTCTGTGTATTTGTTCATCCGAGCACTTTAAAGACCCACTCCAATGAAAATTATGTTTTAACATGCTATTATTGTATTTTTCTGATAATTTTCTTCAATTATGCTCTCTCTAAGTTTAAAATTGTATTTCTGCGTATTTCTTTATTCAAATTGTTGTAAATCAGAGGGGGAAAAAAAGGTCGTTTGACAAAGGGCTTTTAGCTATTCAGAAAATAATGGGATAGTCACAAGCTCCCTGCTCCACTCCATTCCGATGAATCCTCTTGCAGACAAATAGATCCATGTACGTCTTTGTTTGGCATCTGGTTCTGTACGGCTGGATAGTTCCGATATTGTTCACCATTTTTGTTGCACCGGTAATCTTAGGTTGAGGGTTGGAGAGCATGTAAAGACCTCTCAGTTGTGGGTGACGGGAAGAGAAGTGGGGTTTCTCTGCACCAACATTCTCATCCTCAACTAAAAGGCGAATATCTAATGAAGCTGAGTTCTAAAAAGCATTTTTTATTTTACCAAAAATTGTATAGTTGTAAATAAAATAGCAGTGGGAACACTTCAAATAGATCAAAAGAGGATTGAAGTGGGTTTTTAAGGAATGTGTCAAACTTAAAGAGCAGTCAAAAAGAGGTAAATGTTATATTTTTAAATTCAAGAGGACATTTGTCTTTAGAGCTTCTGGATCAAACGTCAACGTTGATCATTTTCTTCAGATGTCCATTCCTGCCCTTTATGATAGCACTCCCTTTCACACCATTATGGTTCAAAAAACCCTCATTTTCAGGTGTGAGACGTTTGATATTTTTATTGACAGGACTGTCCGTCGGTGTTTTCTAAAGCAGACGCTGCAGTGGATGAATGTTGACTCCAAACTGCTGTCGGAGCAAAAAAAAAAATCGGCTCCTCGGGGATCGCAGGTTTTTCTGAAGTTCACACATAAAAACTGACAATCTATGTGCATGCGCCACATGCATGCTGGCACACGTGTTTAATTATGAATGCTAGGTATGCGTGGAGCTGAGTTGAAACACAGCTCAGGCAAGACGAGAATGAAACAAAGAAACGAAGACTCCTCTCATTCCCCTCTTCGGGGGTCTTTTCTATTAGGGAGCCAATCAATAACACGTGAGGAAAGCCACTTTTAGAATAGGCCACATGGACCTCTCAGATGACATCCCATCATAATGCATTCAAGTTTTCTGTTCCAGGGTGCAGCCGAGTCGAAAGCCGATGATAAAAGAAGTAAACTTCAAAGGCTCCGGGGGTACCACAGGAGATAAACAGTCCAATCGCCACAGGTGTCCAATCAACTTAGAAACGCCGCAAAGAGGAGGGAAAAAATAAAAAAGGGGAAAAATAAGGTAGGGTTTGGTGTTTCAGTGAGGTTGCATGCAGGAGACAGGAGGTAAAACTCACCTCTGTGATGCAACAGAAGCGAGGGAAACAAGGTGCAGCAAGAAGAGGGAAATGCTACATTTCACTTTGTTCAGTGACATGATGAAACATTTGATAAGAGACTGAGTTGGGAGAGGAAAGAAGAGGAATCGGGCACAAAAAGGGAGGTAGGGAAGCAGAAATGCATGAAATGTAACAGAAGGGGAGTGAAGGAGGAAGAGGGGTTCAGAGGGAGGGACACTGGCAGACGTGAACAGGCTTCAAAGTCGTGGGGAGAAACGAACAGCTGGAGGAGAGATCTGCTTTTGGGTGTGTGTGAGCTTCTCCAGTGTGCACATTTACACAAGCATCTGTATACTAATACGTATTCCTCTTTAGCTGCCTGTTTATAACAAACATGCCTCAGGACTCCAGCGAATATCATTTGCAAAAATAAGCATTTGCCAATTCAATTAAGTGTATCAACGTTATGAAAAAAGACCCAGAGGGGAAGTTTTTCTTTAAAAATACAAAAAAAGATCACATTTTTATATTCCTAAAGTTGTGCTCTGCATCCACGGCCTCCATCAACCAACGCCATGCATGAATTCAAGAGTGAGAAGAGGAGTCTGTAAAGAAGAGTTCTCGTATTGTTCTGATTGTTTACCAGCACGGGTCTTGACATTAAATTACACATCGCTCGTACATCCAGCTCCCCGTGGGCCTCCCTTTCCAAACAATCTACTTCATGGATCAGCTCCCGTCAAAGCGAATGTCTGATCAGCTGAGCTACTTGGCAAACAGGTTTGACAGGAGAGTCATAGGTGGAATAAGAACCATAAAACAAACAGGAGGAATTAATGCAGCACAACGGGGGTTTAATTGTGTGCAACTGGGACGTGTTGCAACAGATGGATAAATGCCCAAACCAAGAACATTTCACAAGATGTTTAATCATTCAGGGTGTGTAAAGCTTCGGAAACACCTCGAACAGCAGATTATAACACAGTCAGAATGGCGTGTGGTCACAAGACACATCTCCACATGCGTGAACGTAAGGTAAAGTAAAACCACATTGAGACGGGACGTCTCACACACACACAGAGGTGCTTCTCTCCACTTTGTGAATTATTCATTCCTGGATGAGAACGAAAGCAGCGTGCCATTCCTCCTCCTCCTCCTCCTCCTCTTCTCTGCTCTTCATTATTAATAAACACCAACATCTACACTGGACCTGACCTAGCAGAGATGGGAGGGAAGGCGCCAACTGAAGGAAGGAGAGCCGGTCAAAGGGAACAGAATATGTATGAATCCCTCTAAAGAAGAAAAAGGAAGAGCGTGAAGTGAAAAAAACAAAAAGGAGAACAGGGCGGTGTTATAGTGCTGCCTGGTTTCATCCAGAGAGCCCGCTAAGGGATGGAAAAGTGTTTCTTATAACAAGCAGTTTCCAGTGAACAAAAAGGACATGGCCCTCCTGTGCCAAACAAATAACTGCTGCTTCTGTGCTGGTGTCATCGCCCCACTGGATAACTTTCAGGCTAGATGGCTGACAGAAACAGAGCTCCCCCGCGGCTCCAGGTTCTGCCTTTTCTGTTTGGGCCCCTTCACATGACTGTACGTCAGTCGCCTTTTCTCTCTGCTCCACTTGTCCTCCCTCAGCGTAAAGCCGGGTCCCGTCTTTTCATTTTGGAATAAATCCTTTTTATCCCTCTGGCTCTTTCTGCACTTCCTTGAATTCTGACTGATTTTCTCTTTTTTACCCCCCCATCCTCGCCCTGTATGCCATCAGTCCTCGCGGTAATTTTAGCGGCCGTGTTATTTTAGCGCTGCGTGTGATTTTGGGTTTTGAAGCCGGGTGACCATAGTGACCGATCTGCAGTCAACTTTGGGGCTTTGAGCAAGACAAACATTTTTCAGATGCACTTGGGGTCAGTTTCTAGGAAATGTCTTGATCTTGATTCTTCATTGTGAGGGCTTTCGCCTTTTTAACAAATCAGGGAATAAGCTGGCTTTGATGGTTCTGGAAGCTTTTGTGCGAGTCTGGCACATTTGGAAACAGCCATTAATTAAAGGATCAAGTCGTAATTGCAAAGCTGGGATTTATGTGGCAGGTACTCCAAAAAAAAAAAAAACAACAAAAAACAAGCAGGGCTGACTGAATTTATGTCACCCTTTATACAATATGTTGCTTATGTGGGTATACACTTGCTTCTCTTGTCAGCTGCTAACATAGTGTGATTCTAAGTCCTATTTTTGCCTTCCTAACAACACTTGGATGTGAGAGTCTACCGAGGTGTCAGAGAGGATATATTTCAGGCCGGGTGTGATCTTTTTTCCCCCCCACAAATTAAAAACAGAGCTACGTGTTGAAGTGAGGGGATTCCATGACAGCCTCATTGTCAGACCTGAACACGGCAGCATTTCCTGCTTATTTGCTGCAGACGTCGCCTTTTACTTCACCTTGGAGGGGTGGTTTCATTTACCAGCTGCTATTCCCAGAGCATCAGGACTGCCACTCAGCCGAGTGACTGTGGAGCCTGTGCTGGTCAACAGGGCTGTCGACACGCATCTCATTCAGAACAGACACCAAGCTAATTTATGCCTCACATTAAAGGATTAAAAGGCAGTCCTGTGATGAGGGAAACCGCCATTAGCAGCATCAGTCTGTCAGGAGAATCACACCGCTCGTTACCGAATCGATGCCAGGAAACGGAAAACAGAAGGTCAGGAATCGCGGGATAAAACAAACAAGGGGGCGTGCAGAAATATTATGACACACCGATGACTCCGTCTATCATAACACATTGCGAAAACCAGCTGGACAGCATTACTAATGGCAGGTTTTCGTGGGAGCGCAGAGAAAAAAAAAAAAGGTCTGAGGGGAGACATTTGTGAGGACAAATGAGTTTTGTTTGGAAAATGCTACACCCACATTCAGAACTATTCCTGCAAGATTGTTGCTAACATCAGAGCAAAAGTTGTGCTTTATGATAATCATGACTCATTTCACTAGAACCCAGCAGGGAGCTGCTCAGCTGGTAAACGCATGAATATCTAATTAGTCCACCTGCATATTCAGAATGTGCGCTTTCACTTAAATCTCTTTCATACAAAGACGAACGGGAGCTGGTAAACATCAGGCGTGTGGGATGTGAGAAAACTGAACAATCGAAAGCAAAATGAAAAGAAAGTATTGTTTCTTTACTTGGAAAACTGCAATCAGAGAGATCTTTCCTCAGGATTGATTTCAAGTCTCAACGGAAAGCAGGTGAGATTCAATTTCAACACATTCCCCCCTTTAGTTTTCTCATAAAAGTGGGAGGGACAGCTGTTCCTGGGAATCAAACTGAGGCGGAATTATCAGAAAAGCAACTTTTGGACAACATGAAGATAAAGCAGAAGTAAACAGCTGAGACTCCAGCCCCGCTTTCCATTCACCACTGTAATAAAAACTTAGATCAACTTTGACAATCCTCTGAAGAACAGCCGTCGTGATAACTCGCCTCAGGGACACTTCGCATTGTTTTGATGCTGATAAACGACTGAATGAACAGCTAATAGAGACGCACAGCTCAAGATAAAAACAGGAATTCGATTTCCCCAAAAGCCGGTCTAAATAAAATGAAAACAAAACACTGATAAAAACCAAAAAATGGATAGAAACTCCCATGATAAAATAAGACATGAGAGGAATTCTTAGGTTTAATACGTGACGATAAAAATTAAAAACAAAACAACTTTAATTATCCCACAAAAAGCCAAGTGGCCAGCTTGAGAGGTACATAAACTGAAGGAAAAGACAATAAAAGGGTTACAACAAACAATAAAAAACAAAGCAGGTGCTGACTCGGCGGTCACCGTTTTCATACAATTAGTTTATCCACAAAGGAATACAATTAACCAATAAAGCTGTAGACAATGCCGCTCAGACCGCTTCTGTCAAGGCGTGATAAGCTATTAAACACGCAGATAAAAAGGACAAAATCAGAAGCATAAGTAAATTACTTCCAACAATTAGAAGTGCACAACTGGCAATGCTTAACAATTAAAGCGCATGCATCTCTCCCTAATTGATTGTTTAATTGTGCTTAGTTTTTGCCAAATTTAATGTTGTCACTGGGATGAATTCCTCTCATCAGAGGCTCCTTGAATTGTAGCTATTTACCGTCTCCACTGCTGGCATAAGTTAATTACATGAGCTCCAGAGCGGTGATGGCGTTCCCTTCTTTTTTCTGTGAATTTGCATGGGCAGAAGTCTGAGACAATTGGTGTTTGTGCAGCAACCATCTGGGAATTACTTCATAGTATTTTGTAGTCCTCTTTTCTGCGCTCGTGTAGAGATTAATTGTCAAGATTTTGTAAATTCTAGGGCATTTTTTTTTTCTGATGTTCAGAAAAACAGACAGAATGCAGAATGGTTTTTAAATTGTTTTCAGAACTCTATGGTGTCAACCATGTCTGGTTCATGCAGTGATGTGGGATCAGCACTCTCAGCTTGACTCTATCAAAGACAGCTGTGAACTCCGTCAAGCAGTTCCTCTTTCTGACCCAAACTGTGACATCTTCTGTGAACTCTTGGTTCAAAAAGCAGATTCGGCTCATACACGAGTTGCTTCAAAACTTCAGTCGTTTTTCAAAAAAATGTAAAAACCCTCCATGAAAATGAAAGGACTCAGCTTATTTTTCTGGACAGACTGAAGAAAACTAGGAAGCAACTCAGTGCTTCTCCTTTTTGAAGGCAAGTTGAGCTAAAAGAGCTAACACTTGACATCATCCAGCCAAATCTCCCTGCTGAGGCCCCCCACTAAAATGTAGCAAATCTCAATTGATTCAAGGAGTTATTTTAGCAACAATTCATACCATAATTTCTGGTCAGTATTGGTTCATTTTGAACAATCTGATTCCAATTCCTACATTTTAGTTTCATAAAGTTGTTGTTTTCCACGTCAAAATTATATATTGGAACATTATGAGAACGTAATACAACATTTTTCATCACATCTTTGCAAAATTCAAAGTGTTTCCACATATCGGACTATAATGACGACTTGATCAATTTTTGCTGCCATTACATGCATGTTGTCCACTGTTAAGGTCATTTTTATGTTACAGTTAAAGGAATTAATCAATTAAAATGGTATTTTCCAATATTGATAATTTATTTCATTTTGAAACAATGTTATGAAACAATATGTTTCTTTAGAAAAAAGGAAAACAATGCACATTTATTGTTATTATTGACAAATCTTTTTCCTTTAATAGAAAATAATCTAAATGTTACATGAAAAACATGTGAATTTTGTGTAATTACACAAAAGTGTATATTTTTTGTCATTTTACACTTAGGAATTGGGTTGCATGCTAATAAGGTCCTTCAAATCCCAAGTATAGGTTGATGCCCTGCCCTCCTTCTTCAATATGTTTGGATCGTAAGAATATACAAGTTAGAAATAAGCGCAAGATAACATTGGGCCATTGTTAACACTAAACTTAAATGATCTGGAGGGCCGGATATAATTATCCGGAGGGCCGAATCCGGCCCCTGGGCCTCGATTTTGACACATTTGAATTAAGTTGATTAATTGTTACATCCCTGCTTGATTCAAACTGAAAATCTGTCATTGTTTAGCTGAAACCGAGATAAAATAAAAGTCCAACCACTACACATTCTCCCCGTCATGAAGTATTTACAGCAAACCATCTAACAAAACCATAAAAACAAGTGCTAATAACAGGTAATTAAATTAACAGAAGTTGACCTCTAAAAAGAAATACAAAACAGCGCATTATTTACAATAAAAATGTAGCTGGTACAAGAGGAAGATGTCCTTCTCCACATGACCATTAGGTCAATGTTTTCCTACGAATGTGAACCCTGATTTCTGTAACGCCTCTGCAATTTCTGCAGCCCAGCAGAAGATCGGACTGAAATCACTTCTCAGAGATCATAAGGAGGAGCCCGACACACACAAACACACAAACGCAGACAGAGAGCTTGAGCAGTCCTGTCAGGACATTATTACCCAGGGTTGAGGCTGCCTTTGTTTACTACCTGGCCTTTAAAGCAGGGTGACAGACAGGATTGGGAGGTGAGGGTTAGATGGATGGAGGTACAAACAGAGATGGCCCCGCTATGTTCCGGTGCCAGGCTTCAAGGACAGACAGCCTCGTCAATATCACAGCCTCCATGTGATTAGACAGAGTTCTGTCACGCACCAGAGAGATGCTCCTATTTGTGTTATATTAAATGCAACATTGGTATCCCCCCCGCTGTGATTGATATTGAGATTCAATGCAAAGGGGGAGCAGAGGGGGATTTGTACAGAATTAATTAAATTCATTATTCGACCATCTTTAGCTGTAATCTTTTAGAGGTTAAGTAAATCCACTTTAGCCACCCACATCCTGCACAGGCATCTGGATTTTCAGGGGAATTTCACCGACAAGAAAAACCCCTCAAAACGAAAGTAAACACAGTTGCTGGCATGCGGTAGTAAAATATTAACAGATATAGTCGCTGTGAGTGTTGTTGTGTTTGTGTGTGGCTCTCTGCTGGTGTACGACACTGAGCTTGTGACGCCTCCTGCTGCGTCTTCAAAAGGCAGCAAAAGTACAATCTGCCGCCGTGTTCATCTTTGTGCGTTTTTGTGCTTTTGCTGCACCTCACGGCCAAATCACGACACAGGCAGGCAGGCTTTTTCGACAGAGGGGAGAGATGACTGAAGCAGATCAAACACAAGCAAACTAATCACAGACGCCGGCTAATTAGCGCAGTCCTCAAAGGGGAACCAGGAATGAGTGATGATCCCCCTTATGAATTTCCTAAAGATGCTGCACCGTATGCCACCATGAGGAGACGGAGAGCACTGAGGCTAAAGTGCAAAAAGAGACGCCCCTGGCTTTGTTGTAATCTCACCATCTGAGAGCACAGGGGCAAAGTGGCGCTCAATATCCCTTATCAGTGTTGCAGTCTTGTGCACACAACACACAAACGCAGACATTCACTCATTCACAGCAAAACGCTTTATCTCAGCATCCCTAAATTAGACTGCATGTAACGTTTCCCATTAGCGGATTTCTAGAGAGATTAAATCCCAACCCGCCGGGACGGTTCTGGCTTCCAGATTGGAGCACGGGTTCCTGTGCGCTCTGGAGCGAGTGCTGATTAGCCGTCGGATCTGCCACACAGATCCAAGATTTTCCGCAAGATCAGAGGCAACCAATTACAGGTGTGACACCACACATGCACGCCCTTTGCCACACGGAAAGCAACCGCAGGCCTTTCCAGAAAAGCTGCGTTTCCGCAGGCTAAAGTCTTGATGGGAAGGCACCTGTCAGAGGACGCTCAGCATCCAGCCTCACACACAAACACAACTAATAAAGGCTTTGATAAGGCTATCTGAAAGGAGCAGACAACCGAGGGGGACTTGGCTTCAATTCACCCTACTCCACCACCCTCCACGTGTCCAAGTCCCATTTTCATCGCTCTATTAAACTTGGCATCAAGCTAAACATAAAAAAAACAACATACTACTTGTTTTGGCTTTGAACAGTTTTGACTACAATGCCCCAAAACATTTACATTTGATTTATTTATTTCAGTAGGTTTGCAAAGGAACAATAGCCTGCCTCAATCCCTTAGAAAACTACCACCACTGCCTGACATTTGCTTCATGAGATAACAGAGTGACTGTTGGCATTTATACAGCACATAAATACAGAGATTCCAGACTTATTGTGATGAAAAAAATGGCAGTCTGCTTTGAACGTTAACAACTGCATTGGCGAAGCCTGTGAGTGGAACAAATCAATGAGGCTGGTCAGAGAAGACAAAAGACGTCGGAAAATAAAAATTTAGCTCGCCCATTTACGGTTGAGCGGGGCTGTAAGAGGGAACAAAAATATGTGTAGATAAATGAGAGCATAAGAGAGATTTGAGCAGAGCGCTGCAGCGCAGAGCAACAGCTGCTGAGCATCACATCTGCTCCAAGTGGAGTCATCAGCAAACAGACAGACTGGAACTGACCCACTGAGGCGAGCCCCAGGGAGACAGAGGCACGGGCAGAGGAGGAAGACTGGAAGGGAATGTCTGGAAGGCGAGTGGATGAGAAGGATACAATTAAAGAGACGAAGGGAGGGATGAAATGGAGATGGCAGTGCAAGCTTTTGCAACCCATTACTTTCTTTTTTTTTTTCTTCCCAGAAGACAAAGTGAAAGAGTAAGCTGGGGCAGGTTGGTGGATGATTTTACAGGCACTGGGAAACAAGTCCCTCACTGCGTTTAACCTTCTCCATCTTAACCCTCTCTTAAGTTCTCAGCCTTTCCCTGACATCCTTCCTCCATCTCCCTCCATCCCTGCCGCCTTCTTTCCCTTCAGCGAAACTGACAGAACAAGAGACGCCTGTGAGAGTAAAGATGAAAGGCCAGGGAGGGATGGGTATGTGGGTTTGTGCATGTGAGGTGAATGAATGACCCCTCTTATCCTTCATTCCCACTTTCAATCCATCCTGTCCTAGCACAATGACAAAGAACAAATAAAGGAAATGCTTTTAACCCCACGGAAGCACATTTGTATGAACGCCCACATCAATCTTTCGCCAGAAGAAAATCCGACAATGCAAAACCCCAAAACCAGAACACCTTCAGCCGGTGGAATTCAACACATTCAGTGCGGTACCAGTCTGGCAGCGAGGGCAACCACGGAGCAGAGTAAGCGATGTCATTTGGCAGCAAATGAAGGGGAAAGAGAAAGGCAGTTTCTGCATCTCCCCGCGCCCTCACAGCTCGCGCCGACGTTAAGTTAGCCCGCGCGCGGGACAAAGCTCAGTTTGTGTTCCCGTCTCTGCGTGGGGAAATAAACATAGCTGCTGCTTCACAGTTTCCTTTAGCCTGCCATCGCCTGCCCTCTCATCACCTCCCCCCGCTGCCTGAAAGAACAATCTACTGACACAGCATGCCCCTCCGAAATATTTACTTACTCCACACTGGCTGAATGCAAAACCTATTTTCTTAGTGTGTCTGAAACTCAAACAAGTACGCCAGCTTCTTAATGAGAACACCTGCTCTCTCCTTCCTTCCTATCATGCACACAGGCTTGTGAACTGTAGGGGTCCCTCTTGTGTGCTTGACTTTGACTTAAGGTAGTGAAGGAAAAAATGACTAAAGTGGTAAAAAAGCAACAGTTGTCTCCCCACCTTTTCCCGAACACGACTAATGCATTCCATCTGCACCCCCAAGCCTGCCCTAAAACCTTTTCCTGTGCAGCTTGTGTCCTCTTTCCTGTCCCTCCACCTTTTGTACGTCTGCAATTTCCACCTCCCTGTCCTCCTTAATCCACCCCCTGCCACTGAAGCTTTTCTGGTTACCAATTTTCATTGCAGCTTCTCCAACTAATCCAACATTTTCTGTTTTTAGCAGGCAAACCCAAATATGAGTTCATTAGGAAGAGAGCATTGAAATCAGCGGCAGAGTTTTCACAGCCACGGAGTTTCCCCATCTCCCCCTTTCATTAGCATGCATTTAAAACCCCCAGTCTAAATGAAACGATCAGAGATAATGAACTAACAAAAACCAGAATAATTTCTGTGCTGCAACTTGATGACATGCTTCCTTTTTAATCTGCTGCACTTTAGAGCTTTTTAACTAGCAGCTTAAAATAGACGCAAATGAATTAAAAGTTGTGCAAATGAGACTTCCCCCAAGGTGCACATTGTTTTTAAATTCACAAACTAACAAAAATGTGCCCACTAATAAGAAGTAACAGCCAAAAAAAAAATGCCAGGTAGAGATTTCCATTTTGGAGGTCTATAGTATTTTCTGACTTATTTTCAGGCTTCCACCCTCACCAGGGGATGTGGCTCCTTACATTGCACCTGTGTCTCATTACGCCTGCTGATGGTTCAGTGCTCCGGTCCTCACCAACCCTCCCCGCCCGCAGCTACTGCCAACATATATCCACGTACACCCGCATGGCCCACACTCATCCCTTTCACTGACTCTGCATGCATTCCCATGATCCTTAGATTCCCCGTGTGCAGGTCACCTCTGCCATTACTCACTCAGCACAGACGCAATTTGGTGACAAAACCTGTTAGTTTTGAGCAAATATTTTCACTTCTCAGAAATCTACATCATGCAAACCGACTCAAGGTTTTTCAGTAGTACAATTCCCCCCTAAAAAAACATCATTGATGAGCTGGGCATGAAAAACATACTTGTTTTGCTTGAAAACAGGATTGCATTCCAGCCACAGAGATATATTGTGTAAAATATTGTGGATGCAGCACAAAATAAACAGTAAAAATGTCCATGTTAGTAAAGATGCTCAAACGGGCCATAAAATTTAATTGTCCACGCTTAAAAGTATAGCAATAAAGTCAAGGAGGAAGTAAATAAAAGTCTTGCCACAAACAAGAGTGCTTTCTTTATTTACCGAGCATAAAACATCTGACTATATGCGTGCGCTCATCTCCCCTCCCTAAACATATTGTTTCCATTTCTGCTGAAAATATTTGTAGCCTGGCAACAGCTCCTCAAACTGTCCAAGAGTGGAGATGCAGGTTCAGTTTCAACCTGATGACTTACCATCTGAAACCGTGACCTCCGCCGTTTCATCTCGGAGCTCCTTTGTAGTCATCAAGGAAATTTGATTCATGCTCACAAACAGACAGCTGAGTGCATTTGCATTTACAAATAGTCCCTTTAACTGAACTTATGTGGGATATTCGAGATGGGAGAAGACATTTGCTTTGCTCCACGCCCCAATATGGTTTTGTTCAAAAACACCAATTATTGAACTGTATTTGTATCACTGGAAACAATAAATAATAACATATGCCTCCAGTAGTGCTCTGACTTCTTCACGCCCCTGAAGTGAGGTTAATTTCTGACAAACTCAGCTCCTCGACAAGACTGTGACCATTTACTTCAAGCTGCAGGTTCTTTGACATCTCAGACTGCAAGCCTCACTCTGCTGACCTGTTTTCAGTGATATGAAGTGTAACACACATGGCAGCTGCACTGCTGGACTCCAATACATTAACCAACAGAATGCAAAGCTGGGATTTTTTTATCCTTTTTTAATCGATGCCCAGTGTAGGGTTGTCATGTCTACGTTCCTAAAAGGTTTCACCAAAAAGAAGGGCAGCTGATCTCCATAAGCAGCTCTTGAAAGGGATGAAATACAATCTTAATGAATGAATAATTAATCATATCTTACAAAACGGGTGTACTCTGCTGAAATGAAATAAAAACGCCACTCTGAAATCAAACTATACTTCAACGGAAAACCATTCTAATATTGAATGTAATCAGTCTGGCTTAGCCGCGATATCATAGCCAATATTGTTTTATTTTAAGGCTAATTAACCCCGGTGTCAGCAATAATTACTTCTCCACTCATTATCATTGACAAGAGAATGCAATAGCAAGACTGCACAGGTCCTAAAATCAACTAAAAGGGACGGCAGACATTAACCTTTACAACTCTGCTCCAGGATCTGATGTCTTCTCCAAACGTGTGGAGGAGACAAAGTGACTGTACGCATTAGAGGAGCGTGGAAAGACTCCTTCCTACTCTCTGCATATTAATTTCTCTAATGCAGCTCTGCTCAGCCTGTCACATGTTGACACTGCATAATTATGTCATCTTCAAGGGACGCGCTTTTTAAAGGGCAGACACGCAGAGTCTTAGACTGCTTCTGTCAATGGAGATGTTTGAAAATGTCAATACTCGTCTAAAGAAAGCTTTACTTTTCGCTGGCAGAGACCTTTAAGTTACACTATGGATATAATGATAGATCTGAAAGGACAAGTAGGAGGCCTGCAAGGTATCTTCATAAAGAGGGCGAGTCTCCTACAGAAGGGCCTTTTTGCAATAACGAACCGGCCAATTCTGTAAGTATTATCCTGAGTGACAAGAGCGTCAATCAAACGCCCAGATCCTTCCACCCATGGCCTCCTGCCATCCATCAATCCATGGTGACAGCCTTCCAACCATCTCCGTGAGTAAATAAACAACGGTACGAGGAAGGGAGGAGCTAAGCTCGTGGAAATGGAAATGGACGTGCGGGACCCGCCGGGCTCAAGCAGGAAAAGGAAAAGTCTGGACCATAGAGGGGGCTAAAAGACAGAGGGGAACAGAGACAGGAAACAAACTCAGTAGGCAGAGGCGATGAAAGAACTTTCATAAATGAAAGCGTTGTGTGAAAAGAATGAGGAGGAGAGTAGCAGACGGGGAATGCCAATGCAAAGCAGTGGAGAGACAAAAAGGAATAAAGCAAAAGAATAGAAAAATGGGTAGAGGAGGTCAATAACCCATGTGAGATGTGAGTAGTGCAGTGTCAGAAGTTAAGAATGCAATAAGGAAGAAACAAGAGAAAGTTGGTTGGCAGGGCCCAGGGGACTTCCATTTATAAACCAGAACAATTGAGAACACTTGTGTTTGTCTACCCCCCTCATCAACTTTCCTGAGGCTGTATCTATTTAAATGTGTGTTTAAACGGCGACTGCTACTGTTCTAATCACGACTGGCATCGCAGCACATTCCCCCCTCTGCCATTCCCCCCCTCGTACCTTCCCTCCAGCAATCAGCCTCCTTCTGCAACTCGGCACACACACTTGTACATTCCCCCTGCATGACTGTGCCGAGCTGGAGAAAAAATTCATGAATCAGTGGTGCACGAATCAGCCGCGAGGTTCTTTCATCTTATAGGGGAAGCGTGGAAAGAGGGGTAATGGACAGGACGGTAGGGTTAAACTGTTACTGTTTTTTAAGCTTTTAGAAAAAAAACAGAACAATTCAAGAGATGACTGTAGGGAAACCCGAGGGTGCGAGCAAGAACACACCCTAGAGGGTCTAGATGACATGTAAGGAGAGAAGATGCTTCCCCTCCTGTCTCTTTGGTTCCCTTCAGGCTTTTCCAAAAGAAGCTGAGACAAAGCTGAAACAGCAGGCAGCCAAGTTGGGAGCATTTCCATAGTTTTGCTGCGCATTTGAATGCAAACATATGGTGCAACAAGGGAATGCTGCACATTTTGTTAAAAAAAAAAAAAAAAGTAGTTTTATTTGAGGGGCAAAACCTGAGCTGTACAAAAAACTTCCATCTAGCCACACACACACACACACACAAAAACCTCCTCCATCAACATCCATTTCAGGAGACTCTACCCAATCATCTCTAGTTACAAAGCCACTTTCCCTCCAGGGTCACCTCTCAAAGACGGGTCTGTCCATTCATACAGGTGTGGTGTGCGGCTGGAAGGGTGGAAAGAGGCTGGGGACAATAGATGGCCTTTGCAAAGGCCTTCTGCAATTCACCTGATTTCAAGGGAATTGGGAGGTTGGGGTGTGCAACAGGGAGGAGGAGGAGGAGGAGGAGGGTCTTTAAACAGGACGCAGAACAATAGTATCTCTGTTTTCAGTAAAAGAAAGAAAAAAAATAAAACAAGTGTATCATTCTGTCCAGCAGCAGCCAGCTGACTGCCTGGACCAAAACGACACCTCAAGGTTGGCGCTGGTAAACAAAGGTCTCTTTTTGAGCGTGTTTATCTTATCATCTCTGTTCAAAGTGCATTGTTTGTGGGACAACAGAGACATTATAATCACTGTCCGTTTTTTTTCCAGCTGTGTACTTGATTGGAACATAATAAATAAATAAACCCAATGTAAAATTATATTGATACTTAATGTTTTATTTTCCCTACAATTCTGACTACTACCCATAGATGGAGTACTATAAATACTTGGATAACTCTTTGCTGTGTCTGCATGATTTCCAGATATCCAAGCTCTGCTCATGACTGATTACCTGGTTAAGGCATGTCCAGCCAATAAGAACATGCCACAGCAGGGCATGTTGGAAAATATGCAGGAATGCGGCCCTGGATGTCTAGAGTTGCCTATACCTGATCTAGAAAGCTGCTCTGCATTCATGTGGTGTTGGAGGAGTTGTTGTTTTTCTGATGTTCATGTGCGTTTTTTGAGTTGACATTTTTCCAATCATTCCAACACCATATGAACCCAGCTTTTCTTTAAGTTGGCATTTTTCCCCTGAGGGATATCAACTCATTGGTGGAACTGGCACTAAAATGAGAACAAAAGTCAGTTTTGACATAAATAAAAACTCCATATTTAACAAATAAATGTACTTTCCAATCAAAATGAAAGCATGTTTTTGTTCAGATTCCATGATTCCAGATTCTTTCTCTTTGGATTACCAAAACCCTCCACACATCTGCTCCTGGTCAGGCCCTTTTTGCCAAACTCTTTGTGGGCCGTGAGTCAGAAAGTTTGCCTAATCCTTTTCTAGAAAATTGTTCCTGTATTTGGCCACATCACATGTGGGAGTATTGAAATTCTGATGAACAGTTGCTGACACAACATGCCCTTGAGCACAAACAAGTGATGCAAACTCACAGATGTCCAGATAAAACCGTTTTACAAGTGGATAACACATTTACAGACTGTTTTTAAATTAAAAAAGGTCTCTGTGTGCATGCAGTGAAATAAACAGGAACACAAAAAAAGAAATACCGTCAGCATTACATGAAAGTTGCTGCCACAGCATGAAGTAAATCCTCTTTTTTGAATATTTGAGCACTAAAGTGTTTTCCCTGTGCTGCATGCCACATGGGAGGCTAAATTTGAATGCTATGTAAAGCAAAATGCTGTGATGGTATGTTGGATAATTGACTCTAGCCTGTTGGAAAGAAGCATTATATGAACACAATAGTGTTAGTGAGTCAAGCAGTGTATGTCATAATCTTATTTACATAGAATTATTCCAAAAGAGGAGTCACAACACGGGTTTTTCCCCCTTTTTCATTTTTCAATAAATGCACTGCAGGAAATGCATTGCATTCAGCTTCTTCCCAGTTCCCTAATTCAGGGGTCTGTGATCATAGCTGCCAAAATGTACCAGCACTCAACTCCAGTAATTTTGCTCTGCTCCTCTTGCTTGTAAGAAAAAAGCTCAAAACCCTCCATAATGGTGCTGAACTCACAAACAAGTTTATATGGAGAGACTTCTTCACCGATAAAAAGCAAGCCATGTAGGAGAGCTCATATTAAAAAATAAAGTTCAGGATGTCGTGCTTATTTTTCAGGTGATTCATTCAAAAAAACTGCTCTGCTAAATCTAGTTAGGCTTTGAGTCACATTCAAGAAAATGCTGCACTTTACACCCTTTTGAAGCTTTTTATGCAAACACCTGAATAGAAAATACACAGTTTTGAATTAAATTATACATTTCACAAGAAAAGGTTTGACTTTTAGCTTCTGATACATAGATGATTTAATAGCTATTTCTTTAAAAGTTCCAACTTCATTTCTATGAGAAAACAAATTACCTGAATATTTGCTAGACGAGTCATTTTAAAGTTTACAACACATTACATGTTAGTGTGAAAAGCCAGTCATAATGTTTTTGTTCATTTTTAGATAAAGATCAAAATTCCTTTTAAATAAAAAATTTAAGCTGCCATACTTTTCTATAACCTAAAATGTAGACACTTAAGCAGACTGTTAGGTGGTTAAACATCAATATTCTGTTAAAAATCCCACATTACAAGCGGAGCCTTAAATGATGCTGCATTGTTGGCGTGCCTCGTGGTTCAGGATGGTTCAACTGATTACCTTCTTCTGTCCATTGAGATTAACTGTGCTTTTTCTAGCGTTAAGAGCCAGTGCTTGTTTGACTGGTGACTGTATCTGGACGATTTTCAGCTTGACCGGTGATCAGCAGGTCAAGCTCTTTCTTTTTTTTTCCTCAATGCTTAAGCGAACTCATGCAGAAACCCGCCACACATGCAAACATACGTCCAACGGGAGCAGAAAACTTATATTTCCACCAATATGTCCAATAAGTAATACAACATAAAGGTAAAAAGGGGAAAAATGACCAACATTTTTGCTAAACTGTAAATGAATTTCAAAAAGGGCAATAGATAAAAATGTGTTTTATTGGTATTAGCACTGAACCAAAACAAACTGTTCTTTTGTAGCAAAGACTTATAATTCCAGTTTAACTCCAAAAACAACAGCTAACAGGAGTTACTTGTGTCAACATCACTGTTTTAGGGAAAACAGTTGAAAGCCAGATCTTCAGCTGGAATCAGTGTTAAGACCAACAGCTGCAGGACATGCTGCTTTTTAGTTGGATTTTATTTGAGTTTTTTTAATACTCATTCCCCTTGAGTGACCCGCAGCATTTAAATTTTTTATCTTGAACGGCAAATAGAAGAAGAAAAGTAACCTCGGGAGTTTTGGAAAAATATTTAAGTATGGTTTACCGTCCCTTGAACTTCCTCTTCAGTTGAATTCACGTTCAAATTTTCACTGAAAACACTATATATGTGAAGACGTTGAGCACAAAGTAACTTTAAGACTTGTTACTGAATCATACATTTAAAATGAGTCAATATTAGCCATGATTATCCTCCTTTTTTGTACAACTTTTCCATCCAAAACGGCAGACATAAATTTAAGAAATATTCTGCAGAAGCTGTTTTGCATCCTTATGAGAATTTTAAAAGAGATATTTGAAGTTAAATGGCAATTTATTATGAAAGCAATCAATTTGATCAACCCAGCCCTACTACTACATCCATATTTGTATTTTTTTTGCAGCCAACATGCTTTTCTCAGAGGGGATCCTAAGGTACATCCATACCAAATTTAATTCTTATACCACAAAATGCACAATTACTGGCTTCACCATCACAAGTTTCACTGAAACTGCCTCTCCTCTTGCATCACCATTATCTCTTATTTTTACACAACAAATAAAGTAGCAGGTGTAATCTCGTTTCACTTCCTGTGTGATATTCCTGTTAGACGAGTAAAGCCACTTCTGGATCGGGCTGCAGGACCAGAAGTGTGTGTGACAGCCTGTAGCAGGCAGGGAGTGGACACAGTCAGCCTCACAGCAACACTGCCTGACAGGTTAGCTGTGCTGAACTGATACAAACGCCGGCTCCATTTTCATTTCTCGCTGTTCACTCACCCTGTTTATATATATCACTTCTCCGCTTCCCTTTAAAGTGATCAAGTGTTTATTAAATTGTCTGCAGATTACAAGCATCTCCAGTGACATGACAGGGTGGCCTTGGTGGAAGGAAGGTGGTTCAGCTGGCGCTTTTACAGCATGAACAGGAAAAGGGCAGTGGGGAGAGCGCGGTTGAGGTATAGGATTGTAGCCATCTTTGCAATTCAAACTACATAAAGGCGGTCCACTAAGGTATGGCGAGGGGGAGTTTCTGGCCTTTGGGGAACAAAGAGGGAGGACAAGCGTACAAGAAAAGGGAAAAAGATTGATGTTTGGACGAAGTAGAAACAGAAGTTCCCACTGGGAAAGTACAAACGTCTGCAATACAAACGTCTGTAGGGAGACTGGGGGCTGTTGAGAAAGTATTAATAGCCCTGAGACAAGAGGAGCAAATGAGTGTAGGAGAGTGAATGCAGTTTGGATACTTCGAAATTCTGGGGCTGATAGACAGAAGATGGGGCTTGGGAATCGGGCATCAGGACAATGAAAGGTGAAAAGCTGCAGGAGACACAGATGGTCTTAAAAGGACAGAGGAAGGTAACAGACATTCCAGTCACAAAGGGGAATTAAAAGAAGGAGTTAAATAGAAAACAGAGCAGAACAAGAGGAGAGGAGATACAGTAAACCCCAGCAGATTACTTAGCAAATTGATCAATTACGAGGACAACTACAGAGGAGGAAGTTGGAGCAAGAGAGGAGTCTATAAAAACGATGAAAGGATGAATTAAAATGAAGAAGTGGAAGCAAAGACATAAAATGTGACGGAGGAGAGAGTGGCAGAGGGGAACAAGTGGCCCATTAGCGAGCAGGCAATCAGCTGAGCAGATGAGACAAATCACTTGAATGAAGAAGGACCTGCTCTCCCTGAGGAGGCACACCAAACAAACCCTGGCACGCCATGTTGACAAAACACCGAGCTGATAACTGAATAAACCTGCTGCCTCCATTTGACCTTAATGTGCTATTGAGGTTTTAAATGCACCTGCCATTTAGCGGGCTCTGGGGAGTAATGACGACTCAGCTGCTTATTTAATCAGCTTTACAAGAAGTTTCCAAACCTTCAAGTGACACACAACCTATCAGCTGCATTGGAGTTACAAAACAACATTAGGACACTCCCTACAGAAAATCAGTAAAACTGGTTATAGAGAGAAGTTGCGTATCTATTTCTGGGACATCATCAGCAAAATATTTACAGAAAAAAGGTGTGTAACTGTACACTCTTGTTCTAGGCAAGTTAAAAATACCGGGATCTAGAGGAATATGGTTCTCGATCCAGCTCACAGAGCCCTGACAAGACCTGTCAAACCAAATTCAATTTCCTGCTGTAGCCGACCCGTCCACTACCCCAGATAAATGCGAATTGGATATGACCTTGTCAAAGTCAGATGTGATGAAGATGCAGCAAACGTGTTTGTGTGTACGCGTGGTGCTGTGCAAAGGTGTGCCGCCCCGGCAGCGTGAAGGAGCGAGACGTGTGAGGAGAGCCGCTGGAGGTGTTATAATGAAAGAAAAAAGAAACAAGTCAGGATCCCACAAACCCACAGAAAGAGGAGAGATTGGCCGAGGAGGACAGGGAGAAAAGAGACGTGAGGGCTTGCTCTGCTAACCGAGACAGCCCTAAATGTTTTCAATATCACATAAGGGTACTGCATCATCCACCATTCAATACCTGATCGATAACAAACTGCCAGCCACCTCACAAACTACATCTCGATACATTAAGGTGACTGCCAATGTGTAGATGTGTGCGAGTGTGCTCAGAGACATGCCAAGGAGGACACTGTCAAGGGCCCCCATGCTTATAACTGCAAAGAAATGTACTTAATACACTGTGTGGGGGTATAGAAGAATGTGATAAATAAGGAAGATAGAAAATAGTGACATGAGTAAGGTGAAGGCCAGGTAACAACGGCATAAAAAAAGTTTTTTTTTTCCATCAGTCTTCTACTCTTTACACTGAAAGGCTGTTTGGCAATAATATTAATGGTTTAATAGAGACAAAAATGGAAAAGAGGAGATGTGACAAAATTACCAATGAGCTGATAGATTCACTCCCCCTTGCAGTTTCCTAAAACCTCCTTCAGTCTCCTCTGCCAAGAAACCACAGCGAGGAATTTGTAAATGTCGACATCCTCAACCCCCCACTCCCTGCTCCACCTTCCATGTTTCTTCCCTGTGATTTCACTACAGACGGGTCACAGAGACGGCCGTCTCCCGAGTCCAGTTAATTATGAGGATTCTAGTTTATAGAATTTGGCTTCCTTTCAATGGACCTTCAGTTGGAATTACCGCTCATTCTCCACACTAGCTGAGCAGCGATGGCTTTGACCTGCATCTCCCTAAATTCCATCTGGGGTTAGTTAGGAACATGGAGATAGGAAAACGCAAACTTGGCAGACGGTTTCTTGACTAATGGTGTGGAAATGTCTGCGAGAGTGAAAAATAAAGCCGGCCGCGTGCATTACAGCAAAGCAAGATAAGCCCTGGCTGGGTCCTCCAGCAACAGCGCAGTCTTAAAACTCTCCATTATCTACAAACATGTGGGTGGTTAGAGTAGATTATGAAACGGCCTCTTGCGGTCAACTTTTATTAGTCTGCGAGTGCACAGATTTGATGTAGATTCCCCATTTAACGCAACACGTCTGCCAAGAGAGGCATCGACCCCAGCACCGATTTTGGAAACCCATCAGCCGCCCTCTATTCATTTTAATAATGTTTGGCTTTCTTTCTGAAAGGAGGATTTTTGCTGATTTTCTTTTGTATCAGATGGGACAGACTCCAGCGGTCTAAAAACCCTGGGAGCCAAAGGCAAACATCCCAGAGGGGGAGAGCATTAAGTTTGAACCCAACACAGGTTCACTCTGCATGTAAATGCAGGAGGGCAAAGAGGGAGGGGTTTGTGATAAGGAAACAGATCCATGGCGGGGTCACTGACTCTACCAAGCTTTCCAAGACAAAATAAAAGCTTTTGTTTACCGAAAGTTCACCTCTATGAACACATTTTGACAAGAACAATACGTCATACAATCTGAAGAAGATAGAGTTGCTGATATTGACTTGCAAACATGCATGTAGTTATTCATTACCAGACCTCCTCCCCGCTAGTGGAATGTCGGCTGTCTTACAGTGCAGCCTCGGGTTACTGCCCCAACAGCTGCATCTGCAAGTTTGTGTGTGGATAATTGTGTTTTTGGACCAAAAATGTGGTCTCCAATGGAACAAGATGTATCGACTTGTGCTTATTGACCGCTCCCTTTTCACATCAATCAACCGATTTAATAACTCCACAGTTAACATTCGACTGAATGGGTTTGTGTACGTCCAGTCACGGGTAATCAAGTTTACGGAACAATGCAATTTAGAACTTGGAATAGTCTTGGATCGCAAAGATACCTCATTAGAAGGTTCTCCTGCACAGACTTCAAACACTTCAATGTAGCCATTAACCTGCAATCTTCTTTTTAACCCTCGTGCTGCTCTCTTATGGGGTCCAGATGACCCCACCCTTACACTGATGTGTGATCCTTCCCATGTCGAAGGTGGACAGGATTTTATGTCTGCCACAGACACTAGTAAAGTAAAAAATCCTTAAAAAAAGTTCAGTGTGCCGTCTTGTGGGGTCCAGATGACCCCACTTTTAATGTAAACATGAGAAAACTATTAAAAGACTATCAATACTCGTGTGATATTTTGACAATTCCAAGTCAAATAGTCTGCATTTCCACCAGTAAGACACCTAATGTTTCTGTGACACTTATGTCTCCATTACCCAGAAATTTTACAGCACTTTTATGTCCAGAATAAACGACTTAACAGTGATCATGAGGGAAAAGTATAATGTTACCGGCGTGTCATTTTAACAGCAACAGACCCTTGAGTACCTGCCAGTGTGTGCGTAAAAGCGTGCAACCCAGCTCAAACGAGTCTTTCCTACGCATTTTCGACCTTTTCAAAATCCTTCTGACATTTACAGGGCGGGCGCAAAGGGGTGAGGAAAGCTCATTTACATAATGATAGGGTCCAACCATGACAGCCATTAACACAAAAAAGCAAACCAATACCACGACCCCTGCTCCTC
>NC_050527.1:5621634-5640659 GCF_002922805.2 Oryzias melastigma
TTTTAGCAATGGTAATGCGCTCCACAGTAATGGTGACAGACTAGGGTGAGGTCACATGTGGTTTATTTTCCCTGTCTGTGTTGTGAGTGGTTTCTGTCATAAACGCAGCAGCCTTGAGTCTAAAGAGATGGGGAGGAGGTTTTCTGAATGACCCTATGACTACTGTCAAACAAAAGCAGCAAGCAGAGACCAGGAATGACAGAATTATTTAAATAAAAAAACAAGACGAGAACAAGGTCTCTATGTGCTAAACAGCGCCGGTGGGGGAGGGAGCTACGGTTGGCGGGAGAGAAGGAGGTTTGAATGGGTGGGTGGGAGGTGGGGAGTTGCCTGTCTTAATCAAGTTTCCGCCAGTTGAGTTTTCCCAGAAAATCGCTGCTAAAAGGCCACCAATCCAAAAAAAATAGTCCCCCTTGCATCCATTCAGGTCCACGGGGGATAAAATAAATGGTTTATTTGTGAGCAGATAAGGAAGTAGCCCCCCCCGCCTACCCACCCCAAGCGCCGACCCTGGCATGTCCACCAGTTTCTCAGGCAGCCACCCCCTGCACACACATGCAGTCTACTCAGCCAGAAAGACAATGCTGCTCAGCGTCACAGCCCCCCGCCCTTCCTCCAATAAGAACATCTCCATGGTAATGGGCCAAGCCTTTCTGACCCATATCCGCCGTCTCCTCATACCCCCGAGGGCAGGGGATCGGGGAAGGAATTATGGTGCAATATCATGTCTTAAACTTGCAGCCCACCTGCCAGCATTGATTAGAGTATGGGACACTGAGATATTATACACACCAACCGTAATTAAAGACTGAAACTCCAGCTTCGCCATATTAAAACCTGAGAAGTGTAGCGAGAATTAGAAGAACGGGGAAAAAAAAACTGCTAAGCCAAAAGTTTTTGTATTTGAACATTAACATAAAAACCTAGCAGTTTTCTATTTACTCATGAATATGCAATAACTTCCACTTTCCCACCCCTCCCTGAACAATATGCCACAAACCTAATAAAACTGGACAAAACAGACACATAAAAATGAGAAATGCGTGACCTCAAAGAAAGAAAAAAAAAAGCAACATAATCAACCACATTGTTATCCACTGTTGGAAAAATAAGTAGTGTGGCTGTGCCAGGACTTTAGATCTAGTCCTACATTCTTGCCCCAATTATAGCACAAAACAAATAGCTGGCCTGGAGAGGCAAAAGCAGGGAAACTAACTGCTCACATGCCACACACATACAACAGGAGGGTGTACTGCATCTTTATTTTTACTTCTTTTGATGGAACAGGGTGCTTTCAGGGCACTTAGAGCTACCTGAGCTCAAATAAGCAGGAAAAAAAATACATGAATAATGAATGCAATAGCCAGAGAGAAGGAGTGGCCTGTCACTTTAAATTAATAGTCACTAATTTACACTGGAGGCCCTAAAACTGAGTGGAACATTATGATCCATAAATGAATCCAATAAATACATCAATTGTTAAAGTCAATAAAGCTTACTAAATAATTTTAAATAACAGGGGGGTTAATACACGGGGGCACTTTGGATGGGGGAGATTGATGGTTGGGGGCAAACAGGTTGGGTTTCTATACGGGCAGCAGACATCTCATACACCTGTCGCAGAAAGCCACACCTTGCTGAAACCAAAGAAAGATGGCGTTGAGTCACACCGAAACTTTGGTCAGTCACCGCAGTCCCAACACTTCCTTGGAACCGGAATTACACAAGTCAGCTTAACCAGCTCACCTGACGCCCAATTAAGGCGAAACACTCTGGAAATTACCTGAACGGTGACATCAATTACAGAAAAGAAAAAATAAATAAATCACCTGCCGGATTTTCCTTCGCCATCCTGACAGGTGATCGCTTTCAAAATTCGTCGTCATGTCAAAGGTTGTGTAAAAGATTTGGTAAAAGAGGCTCAAGTTTAATGAAGTGAAGATTTCTTACCGTGCTGGCTGATTATCGACGCGACAAAGCAGAGGAGTCCGATCATTTTTGTGCTTTCGGGCCAATTTTGGGCGTCATGTCTCGCCATTATGATCCAGGCGCGCAGTCTCTCCCGGTATGAGGGGAAAAACAGCCAAAGCCTTCAGGTGAAACTCAGTGACGTTGTACTCAAATAAGGAAGAGGAGAGAAAAAAACTTGTTTGGCAACAGGAAGGTCGAGGAGTCCAGCTGATCGTGTTGTTTGAAGAGTCCCTCTGTGCGCCCTCAAGGCGGAACTAGACGAATGGAAGCGCTCCTGGGTGCGTCCTGGCTGCGCACAGGTGAATATTCCCACAGCCGGTGCTCAGGAAGGACGGAGAGGCTGTCGTGGTCCGTTCTCCAACTACTAAATGTGTGAGTGAGAGCGCAGCGGAGCGGCGCGCTGCTGGGTGATGTCACCAGGCGGAGAGGCGTTCTCACTCCCGCGTCCCAAAAACCAATTAGGACTGGTGAGCTGGAGGGGAGGAGGAGGAGGAGGAGGAGGAGGCGGGGAGAGGTGCGGGAGCAGGAGGACAACTTGTTGAAATTGACCAAAAGTGGTTTCTGTTTGCGTAAAAACGCGCACCTGGACGAGTGGCTCAGGAGCTGCTAAGCCAAGTTGTTTATTCCTGCTGCCAAATGTGATTTAGATTAGTTTCATGGATATGTGCACTCTGTTCACAATGACATTAGAGCTGAAGAGGAGCCCCCTGCCTTTCATTATTCCACATTTTTTTACTTTTACATTTATGTGGTTTCAGGGAAAGCTTGAATAATTCAAAGGTGTTCCTCTTCCTGCACCTGCTCTCAAGTTCCAGTTTCAGTACTATCGCTTCGAAACCACCTTCCTTGGTTTTCATGTGTCTGTTAACACAATTTATCTAAGCATAATCACTGTAGGATTACTGAAATTCCAATAAAAGCACACATTTATTTTTTCTGCATCAGCCAGACAGACACGCGTAAAAAGAGATGGCGTGTGCGCCCCCTGCTGTTCATTCCATCAAACTGATTTGCAGTTTTGTTTAACAGGAAGTCGGAAAAACATTCAAAATCCAAATGAAATGAAGAGGAAATAGCTTCTCTCTCCTCCGTGCCTTTGCAGACTAACTGACTGATGCTGATTGGGATTTTTTTTTCATAATAACTTCCCATTCATTTTGTCCTATTTCCTTTTGAAGCAAATGCATTCTGCATGGAGAAGACATTATCTGGTTTAGGTCTAATCCTTATACCCAAGTGTTTTACAGCCAATGTAATTACATCTCCATAAGACTCACAGTTTAAACTACTGCCTCCTCTCCGTGTCTGTTTCTCCATTTCCTTTAACACAGTGTCGCTCTCTTATCTCCAAGATGTAATTTTTCTAATGTTAATGGTAAAGATAGTTGTTATCATAGGTCACAGATTGCTGTTCATCAAAAGCTTCTCACTCAGAACTGAAATATATTCCATTTTGATTGCAGGAACAAGGAACCTTCCACACTAAAGCATGTCATTAAAAAAAAGTTTAAGTAGATGGCTTGTGCTTCTCCAGAAATGCATTTCAATCACTTTATTTATATAGCAATTTTCTTTAAGGTGTCTCATGAAAAAGATGTGAATAAAGATTGACTAAAACAATAGGAGGTCATAGGAAACATTTGATTTAAAGCAACAACAATTTAAAAAAGACATAAAAAGGAAGGAAACACTGAAGAAGAACCCCTGCATGGATTCAAACACAGATAAAGTAAAAACATACAAAAGATAAACCATAAAACCAACAAATAAAACATTTATTATTTGACTGCAGATTTCATGAAAACATTATTTTTTATGCCTTTTTGAAATTGAGGCTGCCGAAAAAAAGTGTTCAAAAATATTATGATGCTCTCTAATTAAGCAAAATAACAACATTTGTGGAGCAAAACTGCAAAACAATTTGTAAAAGTGACTAACCTACTACAAAAAAAAAATCTTAAAAAAAAAAAAGTTTTGCTCTGTATTTATAGTTGCAAGAGAAAGTATGTGAACCCTTTGGAAGTACCTCAATACGAAATGGACACATGATGTGTGTTTTTTAATTGTCTGCTTAAACCACACCAAGATATGTTTGCACAATTTTATTGAACACAATTGTGTATGCATAGAACCAAGTAATTCCAGTGGGTTCACATATTTTCTCCTCCAGCTGTATATTAAAGTCTACATCATTTTGAGGGCATTGCATTGCTTTTAATTGTGTAAGATTTGAAATTATGCACAAAATGTTTAAAACTTTCAAAGTTAATCCCAGTTTGGAAATAATAAAGTTCAGTTTTAAAGAATACCTGGAAAGTATTTAAAGTTGTTTCTCCAATCATTACTGGCGGTGCTGTTTTTTGCAATATTTTCAATTGCTGAAAGAAAAGCTGACGAGAGCAGCCGTCAACAAACAGACATTTGGCTGTACGCTGCAGAAATGAGGCAGCAGCACCGAACGAACAGACTAAATACGACTTACAGGGACTTTCAGACTCTCAGCCTCCTTCCTGCTCTGTGGCTGACTGCAGTCTCCACCCAGACCAACGCTTTAAATGAACTGTGTGTATTTATGGTCGCATAAGAGGCGTGAAATAAAGGATTTCTGTTCTTTTCTTCTTATTCTCCTCCATTTTTCATACCAAATCGACCTTCTTCTTTCTCGTTACCGCCCATTTACTGATAATGTAACTCACATCCCACTCTTTACACCTTCCTTTCATTCACACCCCCCTCCCTCTCTTGTCATGTCATTCGGTTTCCTTTGTCCACTCGTCCTTCACTCCTTCCTGCAGTTCATCCTGCCCTCCATCCTCATGCTCTCTGGGGTCTGTGGCGGTGATAATGAAGCACATAGTTAACAGATATTAGCTCATTGGCAGTGGATTCATTAGACTGAGCCAAGGCTTATGGTGATTATTTACCCATAGAGGAGGGCTTCCAGGATCAGTGCCGTGCTCTGTGTCAGCAGCCATAGGCGTCTTTGAAGTCACACTGTGTCTCTAACCCCTGCAACATCTCCAATTTCTCTACTCCCCAGGTTTTCTAATTCTGCCTGAGCTCCTTCAGCTCCACATTTCCTCCGTTTTTTCCCTCCTTCCCTGTCATTAGACATCTACAATACATATCAACTTTCTCTCCTTCTCTATCTCTTCTCAACGCCCCCATTCACCCAGTAGTAATTATGGAAAAATCTGTAATAGTGCTCCAAGGAGCTGATAATACCTTTAGCTTAATTAAAGACATTTATGGGATGTAAAGACATGCAGCCTAGGGGTTGCCGAGCACCCACACCAACTTCAACTCTTTTTCTCTCATTGCTCTTTCATCTCACAATCCCTTTGCTTTCTGTTATCATTTGCTCTGTTTCACACACACACGAGGACACGACTTTCTGCCTCTGTCGAGCTGAACAGTAAAATCCAAAGTTCTTTTTACGCGACAAACTGAAGTTGAGTTGTGAAACACTGAAAGCTGACAAAGCGTCAGCAGAAGCACAAAAGCTTCAGGGCAGAAGTTTATTATGAATGAAACAAAGGCTGGGTTTTCATGGATTTCTGTTAAAGAAATGAACCGTATGAAACGTTTTATAAAGAAAATGTCAGGTGTAAAGTTTAAAAAAAAAGGTTTTCTCAGATTAGTCAAAAATGCCAATTAAATTAAACTAATTACTTCAGATTTTAATTTTTCACACAAGGTCAAAATTATGAAAGTACACATTTTACTAAATCAGAGCAAATAATAAAGCTCTTTTAGTTTGCATAATCATTTGAGTTTTAGCTTTATAGATTCACTGTTTACTTTAAACAAACTAAAACATATTTATTAGTAGAAGTGTGACGGTTCACCTATAAATTGATTTTAATTCCCACGATCCAATTAGATTGATGTGTCTGAGGCAGAATTAAATCAAATTAACCTGTACCATAAAAAAAAAAAAAAATCAAAATGAGATAAACTGAATATTTATTGTAGAATATCAAAATGAGGGATGGTGTGTGGAAATTTGACCATACAGTGTGCTAGAATATTCTAATAATTACATTATTTTTATATGGAGAACTATGAAACTAAAATGTGAATTGATTTGACATTACTTCTCTTTTAGTTGTTTAGTATGTACGCATTTTAAATTTACACGTGATTATCTTGCAAGAAATACCAAAAAACTTCACCTAAAATCTACACCAGGTAAATATCTCTGAGTCACACTGGTTTAAATTTTTATCCAAAGATGTCCTGGATCGATTTGAGGTCAGTGAATCTAATCGACAACCACAAATTATGATATAAATCAATCCGTTGTTAAAACGAATCGATAAACCCCTAATAAATACTTTATTAAACCCTCGGGAAATTACATGGCAGTGTGTTTCTCCATACACCCATCACATCACACACAGTGGATTGAAACAAACATTAAAGTGAATAAATAAGTAAAAAGTTTTGAATATAATAATTACCCTAATAAAAATAAGAAAGAAAATTAAAAGTAATTTGTTTAATTAGCGTCAAATTTGTGTCAGGACCTTCAGTCTGTGAATTTCCTAAAATCTTTATTTCGCCACCCTGACATTCATTCTTCCCTTTTGTTGATCTATCATTTAGAAATAGTTTAATTTGTCCTCTTTGAACATTTTTTCCACCTGTTTTTTGGAGTTACAGTATGGCCACAAACGCATCAAACCACATTCAAACCTGTGGATAGTCTCAATAATCGAGCGTTAAAGATTTTAGATTTGAAACCAATTACATTTCACCACCGCCACAATTTATTAAAACACAAGATTTGGTCAATCTTTTAAAAAGGATTTTTAACAAATTGGTACCTAAACTTTTAGGCACTTTACTTTATAAATTAGAGAGTTTCAGCAGCCTCTTCTGAAAAACCTCTTTTGCTCAGTCTTCTCTCTCTGTGAAGGGAACAGGACTCTAGAACTCTCTCTCTGCTGATTTGAAAAAGTAACCGGGTTTAGTCTTTTTTTTAAAAACAACTGGCTGTGCCAACACACATGCACACATGTTTAAGGTAGGAATGTTTAGGTGTTTTTTTATCTCTATGAGAAGTCTCCGTGTAATAAACACTTTCATGTAACGTTTTAATTAGCCATTTTATTTTAATCTTATCGCCATTCTTTTACTGTATGAAAAGCCTCTCTAGGGACAAATGCTGCAAATAAGCTCTAGCTAAAAGTTTTATGATATGGGCATGGGAGCCCTGCTCTATATTTTTATAACTGACCCTACTAAATATATAAATCAACATTTTTCAGACTTTCCTTATTGAAATTTAGCACAAAATCATATTTTACCATATTCTCTGTGGGATTCCCAATAAAATGTGTTGTTAAGCACGGCAGTGGTAGCATTATGCTCTGGGCCTATTTTGGTTCTAAAGATGCAGATAGAAATTTTTAGTTAATTCGACAAGATTTATGTACTTTAGGACAACTTTTACTTTTCATCTGCTTAATAACATCTACAGACTGGTGGTTTTGTGTTCCATCAAAGCAATGATGAACATAAAAAATCTAAAACTTTCATTTTCAATGTCCTCTTCAGTTGTTTGGAGAATACACCATCAGTCAAAACTTTTGACGCACTTCTCCATCGATTTGAAAGCTCGAACGTGTCCAAATATATTCCTCCCTTCTCATTTCCATAAAGAATACGTGTAAACTTCTCCCTCCAACTGTAGTTTATCAGTCTCTCACACACACACATGATTGGAATAATGACAGTCTTTTCCTCTTGATTATGCCAGTATGAGCTTCCACACATCCTGTTGTAGTCAAAGCTGTAAATAGAACTTGTTGATATGCCAGTCAGGGACACAAGTGTTACAGCAGGATTCAGACAAAGTCTTGGCGTCTCCAGGTGCAGAGGGTTTCTTCTGTCTCCTAAATGTGTCATGGAGTCTGCTTTCCTCACCTTTATTCTTGCCTCTTCTCTCACAGTGTGCTCCTGTCAAATTGGAATCACAGGTATGTTTTCCTGCAAAATAGTTCTCTTACATAAAAAACTTTTATCCTGTGTACACTTAGCATGAAAATAATGAGTTACGCATAAACAGTGTTTGTCCTAGTTGCAGTGTTTAGTCATGTTGCATCATCTCCAGGAGAGTCTTACGCACAGCATGACTTTTTTGAGTTCTTTTTGTTTCACAGTTTGGTAGTTTTTAGTTTGATGTAGACGGTGTATCTTTAAGCAGGTTTCACAATGGGAAATCCATCAGAAGAGAACAACAAAAACACAGAAGTCCTCAAGTGTGCTTAAATCTTAAATCCACTTAAAAGGAAACAGAGGGCTTTAGAGGTCGGCTTCTCGGAAACAAACTGTCCTTTTGCTAAGCACAAATGTGTCTTATTTCAGTTCAAAGGCCACGTAGAGAGGAGAAAAACAACTAAACATTGTGTCAAGCAAATTCTATTTCACTAATTTTCATTTTGTAGCTGTGCTGTTGAACTTTTGTACAATGTTTCCACAAAAAGCATCAATAATTCATGTTTTGTGATACCAAATGCATTTTTTTTGCATCTCTTTCTCAGGCTTGAAGGATGTTGTGGTAGCTGCGGAGAACATGCCTACCACCCTGGGCTGCACTGATACAACAGTAAAAGGTGACATATCAATTAACTGGATGGTGAAATCACTCGGCACGGATGAATGGAAGCTGCTCCTCACCGCCACGGAGAGGAACAATTTCTCCGGTGCCTCTTCGAAGGCATCCATGCGATTGCTTGACAGGAACTTCAAAGACAGCGGAGTGTTTTCGCTGTTTCTGGTACCCACAGTGGAGGACAGCGGTCTCTATACGTGTCTCATAAAGCAAAGAGGGAGGAAGCTGAAGGAGAGGATGCATCTACTAGCAATACTCAGAGGTAATTTCTACAATTTGACAAACTATTGAAAATGTGTAAAACATCTCATAGTTATTTATTATTGTGGAATTTTTTGTGAATTCTAATCAACTCACAATAAATGAAGTTAAAAGAAACTTTTAAGCACAAAAGTTTAATTTTTTGATTATTGTCTACCTCTGAAACACCATCTACCACACATCACGCACACATATTTCAAGGAAAGGAGTAGATGAACATTAATTTTTTCATTTTATTCACCTCTACATTGTTGTTTTCAAGCATTTTATTTGTAAAATATCACCTAAATTGGAGCTGATTCTTTTGCTGTGCATTTGATTTGTCTTCTTTAAAGAGAATTTATATAAAAATAAGCTGGAAGTTCCCGCTGTGGCTACTTTAATGGCTTGTTTATCTTTTTTTTTTCTCTGTGAATTGTGTTTTCAGATGTGTTTCTCCTGGTTTAACAAAGAGCACGAGGAGCGTGTGGATTGTAACAAAGTGAAAAATAACTCTATTTGAGAATAGTATTGAGAAAACATAAAAGTGGAGTTGGACAAATATAATCACTGATACATTGTAAAAGCAGCAAATGTTCATATTTTGAGCAAAACATAAAAAAAATGTGTTTTTTTATGGCTGTGTGTGGTGAAACTAAGCTCTAAATGTATAAAGAAAAATTTGTGTGAAGCTTAAAAAGGTTTTTAAAAAATAAGAACAGGTTAAGCAGACATACACTATAAAAAGTGATTAATTAAGAAAAGCTCTGTAATTTGTAACATTTAATTTTTTTTAAATCAAATTCAACTTTTGAGTTGAGTAAACCATCAACCCAAAATTTTTAATTTATTGAAAACTAAAAAAGTTTGAATGTAACAAATGACAGCATTTTTTGTTAATTGATCCATGTTTTGCTTTTTTCAGTGTAGACACAAAAAACACAGATATGCAACAACAAACAAATGAATGGAATTGGGAGAAAATTCCTGATTTTTTAAAAATTATTTAACGTAAAAAATTCAGTAAAAGTTGTTCCATCAGAATGAATCTTCTAAGTCTAATTTTCATTTAAATGCTTGCTTCCCTTCTTGTCTCTGTTTCTAGTAACCATCTTCCCTGCTCCGCCCCTCCCTCATCACAGCACCCTGCGGCTGATTGCCAAAGTAACTCCTGATGACGCCGTCACCAAAATCACTTGGACGGCCCCGAGTGGGGCACTCATGAAGAGCGAGAAGAAGAACACAGTCGTGGTGGCCAAGCTGCCGCAGATCCGAACCAGGGACCGTGGGACCTATGTCTGCTCGGTCTACTCCCAGAAAAACAGCTCTCGTGCGTTTGCCGCACAGGTGGAAGTTACGGTTGACGGTGAGCCTTATCGAAGCAGAAGATGTGCAGAAGCATTTAGCAGCAGAAAACATTTGTTGTTGCCTTTTTTATTGATGATGTGAGTGGGCATCAAAGGCAGAGACTCCAGCAGTGGCATTATTTATTCAGGACAAGTGTAGCTACAGTTTCTCAAAGTATTTACTTCTATAAAGCAGTTTTGAGAGTCAAAAGCATACTGTAGATCTACACTAAAACTGAGCTTGTCCTCCTGTGAATATTAAAGTTGATATGTTTATGTATTATTCATTATGTGCTTTTTGCTTCCCTTCTTTTCTTTTGCTGCCTCTCTTTCTGCAGCTGACAAAGTGGCTAAATTCACTAATGTAACACACGGTGAGTAACTCCAAAGTAACAAGCAAAAGTAGCATACAAATGGGAGTGTCAACAGCTTGTCTATCAGTTAGAACTGAGAGTAAAAAAAGAATCACAGCCATAAATAACCTTTTAAAAAACTCTTTACATGTTAGTTCATATTTGCCTGCAGGCTCAATGATCTTCACTGGTGCTGAGGCTCACAAACCCTACCTCCTGAAGTGTCCTGAAGTCAACGGGGACTTGGTTGTGCTGCACCGACTACCCGCAGATGCCAAGAAGAAGGACATGAAGGTTGCATACGAGTATGACCGCTGGAGGGATTCCACCCTCCGAACAGAACAGAGCAAACGTCTCCGGCTGGCCGGTCCACCCTTTGATGCCAAGGCGGGGATCTTCTCCTTCCTGCTCACCCCTGACTTAAAAGATGGCGGCCTCTATGCCTGCGAAGTTTCTCTCAACGATAATATCTTCAGCCAGTGGACAACACTCAGCGTGCTGAAAGGTACACTCTGAGAAGGAATTGGCTCTATTGTTTCTACTGTTTTTAAGTGAAATAAGGGGTGTCACTAGGGTCAAAAGAGTTAAAGTCACACTCTTTTGATATTCCTTAAAAGAATTACTAGTGGTTTAATAAATATAAATATGGCATTTTTTAAAAAATATAAAAAATGTTGATTTCTAGGACATAGTTTCTGCAGTGCGGCAGGAGTTCATTAGGAAATCTGTCTGAATTCCTCCCCTGCTCACTATATGCCGGGGTCGGATTATAAAAAATGAGCTTCCTTCCACTCCCCTCCAAGCGATGTGATTTATGATGTGATGTGTTATTTCATGTATTATTACCTTGAAATAAACAATTTAATTCATTCATTCATAAAGTGCACTATATAGTTCACCATTTTGTAGTCCTCTCCGAATTTACCATTCCAAAAGTGCACTAGAAGTCTGCGAAAAACTAGCGTGCATCGATGTTCCCTACATTAGCAAATATAGACCACAATATATTGCAGTCGAACTATTTTTGCAGAAAAAACATGTTTAAATATAATTTTTAACTAAACGTCCCTGTTTTAATCATCAGTGGATTCATAAATAGACGTCCTGTTGAACACATTTTTCATTCGTAAAATCTGTGAGGTTTAGAAAAACAAAAGAAAAGTAGTGACCAGGGTGTCCAAATTTCTTTTAAAATCCAGGGCACTATAGTCCCGCACTATATAGTTTTTAGTAGCTTCTTAGTTGGTGCAGAGTAAGCCCGCCCCATTTCCCACCATCCATCTGTTTGCATACTGTCCACTAGCCTATAGCTCCAGTGCAGCAAAAATGGAAATTAATATCGGAGCTGTTCAGCTGAACAGTTTTGAGTCAGATGCCAGCTCAGACAAGGAAAATGAAAACATACATAGATTAGTTGCCTACTAGTGCATATATCAGAATGGAGCAGGGCATAGAGCAATAGCATATTTTTGCAGCTCCGGATTCACAATGATCAGAAATATCATTTTAATCTAAATTTTCTTTATATGTCTTCCATCATGAGAAAACATATAAAAAAACAGCAAAAATATGATTTTTATTGGACTTTCAGAAAACAGATTATACATTAACTTCGATTTTCACTTTCTTTAAAAAATCAAGGAGCCTCGTTTAATCTCTGTCATCGATCATCATTAACTAATTTGCATCATTTTTGCATTGCAGGATTGAAGTCCACTCCATGACCACAATAAATCTTTTACAAAATGTAATTTGACGTACCCTCACAAAACACCTTAAAGGCGTCCTGACCTTCAGAACAACAACCATTGAGGCATTTCAGGTGGAATCGTGTTCTACCTCCAAACAAGCTTCGCAGCAGTGCAGTTTTTATTGTCCCACAAATGGATTGGAAAGAGTGATGACGCATGCTTGCATCACTTTAAAATATGTTTGTAATCCGAGCAAGTCAGACCCACTATTATTCCTAAATCTGACAGAACTGAGCTGTAATAAATTCAAAAATAGAAAGTTTCTGTGCTGAAGAGGGTTTTTTGACTGTAAAAACACAGTGTGCTTGCTTTGACCTTCATGTTTTCACACTAAAGTCAGCCCGGGCAAGTTGCCAAAAGTTTGTTATATGGCAGGAAAAAGATTGTAAGATGACTGTTGATTCTGTAATATTTTACCTGTGTGGTTTCGCAGTGGAAAAAATCCAGCGGGGAATGTAATGATGCAAATAAAAGAAACCTAAATCACAATCCATCTCAAAAATATGATTGACAAGCCAAATTCTGAGTAGAATTTTTTCTAGCTTAACCTGAACTAGTTTAGCGCGAGACAGTTTCATTAAATCAAGACATAACCCAACGAAGAGGAAGTTTAGATGAGTTCAACAGAGCAGAAGCTGCAGTGTAAATCATTCTCACACGTCCCACTGAAACTGGCCTCATTCTGCGCAGTATCTTTGGAGGTTACCTGCCACCTCGCTGTGACTCCTTGAAGATAATTTATTGGAGTTCTCAAGCACATAGCTGGAATTTTTTTCTTCTTCAGTTAAATCAGAATAACACGGCATTAAATAACTGTGCTCTTTTTAACCTTCAGACGTGTTTATGTTAGCAGAATTGATTCTTTTTTTAAATTTGCTTTTGAGGAAACCATATTTATACCAAAAAAAACAGTTTGAAGGATCGTCTTATTTAAAAAATGTAAAGAAACAACAGGAAAGCCTACATGTGAGGCATTGTTTTGAGGCTCCTATAACTGGTGATATTCTGGCAATCATTTGCCCCGCTGAACTGTCCTTGGTGAGACATTAGATCAGCTACAGTCCATTGTTCAGCACTCTGACAGAGCACAGTAAATGAAGAAGAAATTTCCCTCTGCCATCAGTAAAAAGCCATTTTATTAAATTAATACAATGGCTCCTGAATGAGAACATTTACTTGGTTCATAAATTAAAAAGAGGGAAAAATTGAACACTTGTTGATTTTTATGAGTGTGCCTCAGGGAGTTTTCACCCTCCTCACGACGAGGCACCCATTTGCACAACCCCACACAAACACACACAGACATACAGGACCTGTCGCGGTGGCCTTGGAAGGTTTTACTAATCACAGTCCTACTGGCATCTATCACAGCTGCCCAGAAATGACCGCTCGATCTGTCACTGTCACCCGGGTTCACACGTCTGCATCCCTTTACACGCACTCCAACACGCTCCCAAACCATGTGATGCATATATTTTTACCTCATCTCATTATGAGTATCATTATGTTTGATTATACCTGCTGCCCCCACGCCAAGGCTGTGGGTGGCCCACGTTGATCACACCAATCAGCACTGAAATGTGTGTGTTTTTTTACGCTGGTGTGTGCATGCTGGAGTTCTGCTGAGCTTGATTACACCCAGATGGATTCTCATTACAGTTTGATGAGACACCGAGCATCAGTCACAGTCATCCGATGCATTAGTAGCAAATCACTTTAATGAATATATATTATTTTGACCCTTCTGTGAATTGTTCTTTGTTTTTCATATCACTTACCCTTTCCTTCATCGCTCTCTATCTGTTCTTGCCCTTTTCTGTATTCACACACTACCCTTTAACTCACTTCACCTCTCCTCCTTCTCTCCTTCAGCTAAAACCAGATATTATACCTCAAAGGTGGAGCTGCTGTGCCTTTACTCCGAGCTGTCCCAGGTCCACAGTGCCGAGTGGACACACCATAATGAGAGTCGTCGGCTGGAGATGTCGAGCAGCAATCCCGGGAGCATCAGCGCTGTCCTGCCTTTACCCATCACCCCCGACACGGCAGGGAACTACACCTGCAGCCTGCAGCTAAAAAACGGACAGGTCATCCGGGCGGTGCAGACTGTCTCGCTGCCCCTGAAAGGTGGGAGCAGTTGCACTGCAAATGTTGCCTTTTTTTCTTCTTCAGATCAAGGGTATCACATTATTTGCAAAGAAATTCTGGCAGACTTCCTGTCAACTTGGTGAGCATAATGAACCATGAATGTGGATAATTCTCGGATATGTGCTCCACGAAGCATTCCATGGTGGATTAAGACCAACCTCAGGTCAGTTCATCTGCCAGAAATATAGCGGTTTAAAAAGGAGAATTCCCTTGACAGACCCCATATGGTATATTTTTTCAAATGTAACTCAGGAGGTCATGGGCTGCAACTTCTGTGTAGCAGGAGGTTAAAGTTATATCCTTCACTAGAAATCTTCCCACATATATGCCAATTTTTCCATTCAAGTCCCTAGATGCACATACTTGTCTTCCCATAAAATATAAGAATACAAAGGATTTTTGGCCATTTTTTCCAGGCTAGTATCTAAAATATGAAAAGAAAGGACCTCAGGACATGTCCCCACAGAAATACTGCATTAGTCAAGCTTATTATATTTGCGGCTGTGGAGGAGCACAGCAGGATGTGACAGTTGAATGGATCTCTAAGAAGAGATGAGTTCACACTCTATACTGCAATACATCACTTCAGCTGAGGGGTCCAGAGCTTATTATAATGCCCACTGATGGTAGCACTTTTAAGAATAATGCACAGATGAGGGGGAAAAAAACACAAGGATGGAGAGGATTACAGCTGGACGAGAGGCAGGAAAATGATATCCTGTTCAAGATATTGGACCAGGTCAAATATATTTGTGTATTGTGAGAGACAAGTGTTGAATTTTTACAGCATGTCATGGAAAATTTATACTGAGCAGAGTAGGAAGTTCAAATAATGTGAGTTCTGGATGACCTACATAGCACTTCTGAAAAGTTTCCAGGCTGCAAAAACAATGCAAATATGCAGAATGGCACAAAAAACAGTTAATAATGAACAATGTAGACAGGTAAAGGTTTATACATTTTTTTGGAAGGTGTGCTGAGACAGGAGAACTTTTGACAGGATTTGTAGAAAGCAGTATTGAAATGGGGTTTTATAAAACCAAACAAAAACATAAATCATTTTTATCGTTTCTGGTTATCTAATCCACCGTAAACCAAATCTCAAAGCAGAACACAGTGTTACAGAAGTTAAAACAACACTGCATAATAGAATTTCTTTTATCAACGATGCGGTACAAAGACTGCAAAATAGAGGCAATCATTGTGCTCGGCAGCACAAAAAAATACTTCAAGTATCAGAAATTTTCTGCAATCATAGGCTATTGTCAGTTTGCCTATCCTCTGCAAACATTAAAGGACTTCTTTGGTCTGCTTCTTATCCACCACGGTCGACAAGCGCAAAAATATAAATTACCCCTGAAACTTATGTGAGATAAAATAGAGGAGGTGAGGAGGAAGTGCCAATCGTCAGGAGGGAGGAGGAGTGGGGAAAAAAAATGATATGACAGTCAAAACTGAAAGTATTCACTGAGCTCTTTCAACATAATCCATGCTTTCAGCTGGACCGGAGAACAGTGCAGGCGGTCCCAGGGTCAGATCTCACCACCATATTTCATTAGCAACCTCCACACATACGTGGCAATCAATTATACCTTACACAGCACATAATGATTGACAATTTTGAGGCTCTCTTAAAGGCATAGCACCATGTTTAGGTGAAATTAAAAAGCATATCTTCATAATAATCATGTAACAAGCTGCTTTTAAGTCAGAAGTTGTTTTATTTGTGTACTTCAAATAAGATCTGATAGCCTTCTGCAGGCGTTGAGGTACCTCCCTTCTGATTCCCAAGTCGCTGTGTGACTGAGTGTCATCTCCTATGTGTCAACAACTTTGATCACACATGCGTGCTTTTCCTCCAAATTTGGATGGCTCAACAGTGAGCTCTAATGGTGCCCTTATGTAATGTTTGTGCTGCTATATTGTTCACTTTTATTCTTTGAGTTGACAGTTTAAACTTGTCAAAAAGATGGGATTCATGTATAGAAAAAAATTACATATAAATATTGTGTAGCCACTTTCCCAACTCTTCTCCCAAGTTTGACAGGCTTCATGGTCCAGCTTCACCAAATGTGCTAAACGTTGCCACTGGCTGCTCAATCTGCTCGGATTTCCTTCCCTTCTTCTTTTCTTGCACCCATTGTTTATGACTGACAGCTGTATGATGCAAATGCATGTAACATATTGAAAAAGCTGTAATGGCAAAATGCCCCCAAAACACAGTTTGACGGGTTTGCTCAGAGAACAAATTTATCCACTCTTGACCTGAAAAGAGGAGCACATTTGTGAGCGCACACCTTTGAGTTCCCTGGCAGCCTTCATGCCGATGAAGCTCACAGTCTCATCATTCGATGCATTTTAAATTAGCACTGTTCTTGGAAACATTCATGCTTTTGTCCTCACCCACTTTTTTTTCTTTTTTTCCTCTTTTGTAGAGAGTGTGAGTGTCACCACCCCCTCCCCTCTTCCTTCTCTGTCTGCTTTATTACTCCTTGTGCCCCTGGTTGCTGCAGCTGTCGGTGTGTTGCTATGGAGACAGAAACACATTTCTGATCGCGGTGAGTCTTCCGGCGATTTCTTTTTTGACAGCTTTCCATGTTCCGTCCATCTTCGGTCCCTGTCGGCTGTCGCTGAGTGATGTGGGCCATGACATCCTCTGGGGTTGTTGAAATAAATCTGCCCCCACCTCCTTCCTCCCTATACAGATAAGTGTGTGCATTCATCTATGAGGCTCCATCTCTTTATATTCAGGTATTGAACAGTCTCTGTCTGTCCATTCGGGTGAAGCAGAGAACGTCTATGAGAATCCTGCAGATATAAGACAGGTGATGAATTAAAAGATGCTCAGCAATTAAAAGTGATGAATTTTGCTCCTTTTTGTCCTTTTTCCTTTTTGAAACTTTTACTTTTCCTCAACCCTGTTTGTCTCCTCTGACTTACACAATACACTTTTATGTTTCTCTCCTCTGAATCTGTTTGTCTCCTTTCAACTTCCTCCTGACTTTCTCTCAATTGTTGTTCATTAAAAGTGTTTTCTTCGCTCTCCTTGCTTCCCAACAGGCTCCTCCCCAGGGCTCAGTCTATATGGTGAGTTATTGTGTCATCCCCTGCACACACAGACATCGTGCATATATGTCTCTGTTAGGCACTTTAATGCACACATCTAGTGGTGCATACAAAGTCTCATTATGTCTCTTGCACCTTCCCTAAGCTGTCAGCAGATACATCTTCCTTCACAGTCGCAATCCTTTCTCCCCAATCTATCAGCCCTGTCTAAGATAAACCCGCTGCATATCAGCAGTCAGCCTTACATTAGTGGTATTAACAAATCAATCTCATTACACACTGGAGGGATATAAATCTGACTTTTTTTCATCTATTCCTTCACTGCCCTACACATCTTCTACTTCCTTCAATACTCTAATTCTTTGTACCAGGATTTGAAGCCAAGAGGAGAAGATGATGTCTATAAGGAACTGGAGCGGTAAGCAGAAAGTCTTGCATCACCTGTGCATGCTTTTGTATGTTGAGCTGAGTGTGTATGTGGCTGCACTGTCACTTATCTGCCCCTCTCATTCTCCTCACACTCACTAATCTCCCCGGCTTGAACATCACTCTGACACTGTAGCTTAATATCAGGCAGTGCACTGACAGGCAGCGCTCCTTCTCCGGTGTGTTGTTGTTGCGTGGGCTTTCAGTGTTTGTATTCAGAGGGAATAAAAACGACTGAGGGACTGAAGATTTTTGATCGAGTTTGTCTTTGTGCTCTACTTTCAGATATGAGCAGTGTCAGGGCTGATCACCTACCCACATCTCGCCCTCGTCCAGCTGTCACAATCTCTCTGTACTCAGCTGCCGTAAAATACTTTTATAAACAGGAGAAAGATCTAAATGTCAGACCAGAAAAACATCAAGGCCTCAGGGAAATGCTGCTGAGTTGAACTATTTTTTCTGTATAAGCTGCAGATCCTTATAAAATGCTGATTTTCCCCGAAATATCCTGCATTTAATTAATTTATTTTTTGGCCTACTTACATATTCTAGTTTTATGCTTTGCATTGTTTTGTATTGTAGTCACATTGTATCTTTTCAAAATGAGTTTTTCTAAATAAAGATTCTCTTAAATACAACAGTTCTTTTTTTCTGTCATCAATTTTGGACCTCTTTCGCTTTCGAAATGTTTGGTCGTTGTAGGCTTCCGTAGTCACTGTGCTGGAAGAATGGCCGTCTGGCAGTGGATTCGCTGTTTTTCCGGGCCTCATTTACAACGAATTCACCGCACACCGGACCAAACTCGACCTGACGGAAGGTCGAGCAGGAGGGTAGGGATTTAAGGAATAAGAAATGTTATAAAAACAAGCTACATTTTAGAAGCAGAGTCCGGAAACTCCGCATAAATATTCTATGGTCTGTTCCGGTTGCACACTGAAACTGACAGTTTGTCAATTAACTACAGCCTCTTAAGAACGTTTTTCATTTGTTCGAATTTTCTGGATAGTTTGTGTCAGGTTATAATTATTTCGTATGTTTCGTCAGTGGTTTGTTTATGGTTTGTTACGTTAACTGTTGAGTGACTAAGCTAACTAAAACTGACTAT
>NC_050527.1:5640916-5641557 GCF_002922805.2 Oryzias melastigma
TTCTAATTATTTCGTATGTTTCGTCAGTGGTTTGTTTACGGTTTGTTACGTTAACTGTTGAGTGACTAAGCTAACTAAAACTGACTATTAAAAGCGAACATATTGATACCAAGAAAGACGTTTTTTTACAAGAATAAATAAAAACATGAACTAACATAGACACTTTAAATAGTAAGAATAAGCTAGCGATTATAATGCATCTGTAAATGTCTATTTCAGTGTTGTGCTAGTTAAGCTAACGTTAGCTAGTCTGTTTTAGCCTCTGACGCTAGAAGCATTTTTAGTTTCTCTCTATCTTTTTTTAGGGATTTAACTACCAACCCAGAGGTCTGGAGAAACACACTGACAGCATTCTTGGTTGGGTCAGTGTTGCACTTAATGTATTCGTATAATTTGGTTTAGAGTTCGGGATGTCTTTGATTAAAGTGCACCCCTTTCCTCCTCCAGGCTTCAACAGTTTGGTCACTCTCCTACTACAGCTCTCCACTTCTTCTCTGTTATCTCTACAGGAAAGGTGGGTTTGAAGGGTTAGCACATGTCTGCTTCATATTGTGATGGGAATAGCTGAAGAATAGGGCTGCCACATTTAGTCGACTAATCGACGACTAATCGACTATTAAAATAGTCGACGACTAATTTAA
>NC_050527.1:5641624-5644630 GCF_002922805.2 Oryzias melastigma
GGACAGATAGGCTGCACTTAAACACATCCTCAGATCTTATGTTTATAATATAAACAAAAAAGTCTTTCGTTTATTCATAAAGCACAAGTTTGACCCAAAGATTAGTTTAAAGACCCACTCCAATGAAAGTCCTGTCATTTCTTTATTCAATTAGTTATAAATCAGGAGCAGACAAAAAAATGTATTTGGAAAAAGATTGTAGTTGTCACGGTACTACAGTCAGTGGGTCACAAGCTACCTACACTTCTGCATTCTGATTCATCAACTTGCATACAAATGGATCCATTCCACTTTGTTTTCCTCATCGGAACTGGTATCTGGATGACTGGATTGCTCTGATATTCATGGCCATTTTTGTTGCATCGGTAATGTTGTGTGGGGCTGTAAGCTAGCAGGAGAAAGTGTAAGCATAGGGATGATGGGAAATGAGGCAGGCTTACTTCCACACCAACCATTAAGCCCACAATTCAGAGGTGACTTTCTGATGACCTTCAGCTGCTCTACCGAAACTATATCCTAGAAAACAACTCAGATTTTTCGATGTGATAAAACACCTCTGGGAACGCTTTTGTAATAGATCAAAAGAGGATTGGAGTGGGACTTTAATGCACAACAAATATAAAAATTAAACTCAGTGAATCAAGACTATTATGATCGAGTGTGGGTCCGGGTTTTCCAAAAGAAAAAAAAGTATATTTTAGGGATTATCTGTATAATAGACCAACAGTGAAGAGCTTTCAGTGTAAACCCTCATACTGACCTATCAATATGAGTTTAGGGAGAGTAAGGCTCCCTCTAAATGGAAGAAAAGAGGGAACCCCTACAGTAGAGCCAGACATGGTAAAAGCGATCGTCTGTCAAGACTAGCTCTAAGAGAACAGAAAAGAAACAAACAACCCCAGAGACTAACATACAGGAGGAAAAGAAGGATATGAATCATTTCTTTACATAAAACATGACATTAATAGAGGAGGAATAAGTGGAGGATTATGTTTAGTGAAGAAACCAAGCATATCTTCAAAGAGCAAACCACGTGAATAAAAATGGCGTTCAGGTGTGCTTTTTTTTGTGGAAAATGTTTCCTGTTTCTATGTTAAATATTCTAACTAAATATTAACAATATTTTAGAATTTTATTTTAATCCCTCTTGAAGCAATTTTAAAAATCTAAAGAAAGAATCAAATTGTTTTTGCAATTTATAAGATGGTGCATTTATTTACTATTTATCAGTTTATATTTAAAAAGCACAGATTTAGGTATAGAATATCTCTATGTGTGAAAATGTTTACTTTCGTGGATAATGAGTCTCCTCGGGGAGAAAATAGGACTCATGAGTTTGTCCTTGTAAATTGCTGTTCTCCTACAAGTGGAATTAATACGAGCTTAATGAACTGAATCCAGCAGTATGGCTCTGGATGAGTAGAGATTAATTGCTTGAGGATGTGTGCAACTCCTTAATATATGATTGATTCTCTGAATTGATTTCTGAACATGAATGCAGACTAGTTGTCAGTTTGTACATTTTTTGTTGCGTCTCGTCATTTTTTTTGTCTTCCTTTTTAATTGCTTTCAGGCTACATTTGTAGCAGTAAGCTGGTTCCAGTAAGCCAGTATTTAGGGACCATTCTCATCTGCCTGCTAGGAGTGGCCTGTCTTAGAGGTAAGACAATGTCGCCAAAGCAAAAATGAATTCCATTCATTCATCTTCTATATTACAGAATATGCTGAGCACTCTGCAAGAGATTTCATTACGAATGAGACTGCAGAACTTGGTCTCTAACCCTGAAGCATACTAAACACATCCTTGAGGCTTGGAGGGTGTTTGTCTCTCACAGGCTTTACTTAGTTTTCTGTTTTCTCTGATTCTTTGCAGGATGGGGGCGATGGAAGAATCCAGAGTATCTTCAGTTCATTTCTGTTCTTGAAGAAACTAAGAGGAATCATTCAGCGGAAAACAAGGTGAGTTGAGCCCAGCTTAAGGCTGATGTTCTTTATTTCAGATCAATTTTAATACTTTTGTTTTTTAGATTTTTTTTTTTTTACTTTTTATGGTTATTCAAGCGAATTAATCACGTGTTTTTTTTTTGTTTGTTTTTTTTTTAGAAAAAGTTGAGAGGCTTCACTTTTGATTTTCCACACTGGCCTCTAGATTTTAGCTGGAGGGAAGTCACCAGTTCGTAAGTGTGTTTATTACAATTTTTTTTGAAAATAATGACCACTTTTTTAACTCTTGTCAGATTTTCTTGTAGTTTTGACTTTCTTGCACTCTGTTAAAGGAAACTGTCCAAGACTGGTGTCTCTCTGCTGAAGCCAGAGCCTAAACTAAGAGGAACGGCCGACAGCATCCTGTATTCCGTCCGCACGTTACCATGCCACATCATTGGGTAAGTGTGTGGATACAGGACGGAGACAAAAGTGTCTCCAAATTTTTTAAATCCTGGAAGAATTTGCTAAATGTTGCCCAGGATTAAAGACAAATTCTTTTAAAATTCGCCTTAGCTGTCAATTGAAGCCATTGAATTTGTGCCTCACTTAATAGATTATGACAGCTGCGGAGTTACCGAAAAGCTCAAATAAAAATCTTTGTGACATGATTGACAGGTTTGGTAAATGTTTCAATGTAAGTGGCTCTTGTGGATGAATAATTAAACTTGAGCCCATTTCACTCAGGGTAACTGTGATTTTTTTCTAATAAAATAACCACTAGAGAGCAAAAGAGAGAAGCTTACTGAGCTGTAGAATCCTGGAAATGTATGTTAGAAAGATGCAAAAACAGGGTTTAGACTGGAAATCAAGCTAAAATCATAGATTTGCTGTAAAAAAAAAAGGCAAGATTTTAAACAACAAAAGCTGTACCATCTACTCCTGATATTTGTACCTAAAACCTCCTGGTGGAATCCAAAAGTCAGAAAAAATTTACCAGAGGTGAATAAGCAATTGAAGAAAAAGCTCAAAGTAGAAGTTTTTACACAGTATTCCAAGTTTTTCCCAAAACTGCTGCAGAAG
>NC_050527.1:5644843-5652361 GCF_002922805.2 Oryzias melastigma
TCTAAGTTTTTCCCAAGACTGCTGCAGAGGACTTTCATAAAAAACAAAAATAAAGCCACCTTATTATTCACTTGATATGTGTATTATTTTGTGTTGTTCTCCCATTTCAATAGCCTGTGGTTTGATAAAGGTCGTGTAAAATGACATGATCTGTTTTTGTTGGCAGTTATCTTGTTGCACACACGTTTGGGAGGCGGATGCTGTACCCCGGCTCCGTGGGCTTACTGCACAAAGCCATGAAACCCATGCTGACGCAAGGACAGGCCAAGTTAATCGAAGAGGTACCAGAAAGAAAAACATTTCCAGCTCTCGTCTCAATTGAACATTCGAAACACGCCTCACGGCCAGCGATTCTTTTCTTCTTTTTTCCGTCACAGTATGATGGCCAAAGGAACAAGCTGGTGGCTTGTGATGGAAATGAGATCGACACCATGTTTGTGGATCGAAGGAGAGATGGGGGTCGCAACGGCAAGACTCTGGTAAATGTCTGAAGTGATTTGTTGTTGGGTTTTGTTTTTTTATGCCCTAGTCCTGTTCCTGACCCAGCAAAAGTCCGATCACATCAAAAATGCTTTTTGAAATCTGCCACAGGTTATCTGCTGTGAGGGGAATGCAGGCTTTTATGAGGTGGGCTGCATGAATACTCCTCTGGATGGTAAGAGAAGTGCGCTTTGTTCTATAAAATATTTCTAATTGGGTGTTGTAGCTGAAAGTGTAGTTCAGGGTTTCTTATCCACTGCAGCTGGATACTCAGTCCTGGGCTGGAACCATCCTGGATTTGCAGACAGCACGGTGAGCATGTTGGTAGTGTTTGTCGTGTTGCTATTTAGGAATCAACCTTTATGCCTAAAATCTTAACTTTCACTGTTCAGCTGCATCAATTTGATTGTTATTTCCTGAACCGGCTTCACCTGTTTTTCTGCTACTGTAATAATGACGCTAAAGTTCCTTGACTTCAAACAAAGTCAAGGAAGTCTGAAGGCTTTCCTCCCTCGGTGGGAAACAACAGCATCTGGAATTTCCTGTTTCACCCTTGTGCCATATTTGGCAGTGTAGTCAATCATTTCAGTGCTTTTTGCATCTTTATATTATATATGTTGGATTGGTGTTTGAGTATTTAATGACTAAATGTTATTAGTGTGTATACATTTTGTTCCTCTCCGTCAGGGAGTGCCGTTTCCCCAGAATGAGGCCAATGCCATGGATGTGGTTATCCAGTTTGCAGTACACAAGCTGGGCTTCCAGCTGAATGACATCATCATCTATGCCTGGTCCATAGGGGGATTCACAGGTACACAGATGACTTAGTTTTCAAACTTTTTTCTGTTGTTCTTGTCACTAACAGTTCAGATATGTACTTGTTAGCCACGTGGGCCGTGATGTCATACCCAGAGATTCAGTCACTCGTGTTGGACGCCTCCTTTGATGACCTCCTACCGCTGGCTCTAAAAGTCATGCCTGAGAGTTGGAGTGAGTACTAAAAACTGAAAACACTCGACCGCTAGTTTAGTTTCAGTAATAAGACTGTTTCTCTTTTTTCCTGCCAGGGCCTCTAGTGCAATACACAGTGAGACAGTACATGAACCTGAACAACGCAGAGCAGCTTCTCAAGTGAGTGTAACAGCTACCAACCGTTCAATAGAAATGTTAACGAGAGTGACACAGATTCTCTATTTTTCAGATACCAGGGACCGGTGCTGCTCATCAGGAGGAGCAGAGATGAAATCATCACCACAGGGTAACATTCCTAAATATTTCAGCATCAACTATGTCTTTTAATTTACAGGAATTTGGTTATTGGATTGTTTTTAAAGTTGGTTTGTGCATAATTGAAGTGATACGAGCATAAAACACTGGGGATTTTGCTCTATAGGAGAAGTTTTTGAAATCTACTGTTACTATCAAATTTGACCAGTAACCCTTGTGCTGCCCTAAGCATGTTTACATCAAAAGTGGGGTCATCTGGACCCTGCAGGACAGCGCTCTGAACTTTTTTTTATCTTCACTGGTGTCCATGGCAGACATAAAATCCTGTCTACCTTTCATGGGAGGGATCACACATTAATATAAGGGTGGGGTCATCTGGACCCCATAAGATACAAGGGTTAATACCAATTTCCCTCCCCCAATAAATATCCTTTACTGCAAAACCATGCAGTTTAATATTTTAACTTAAGCAATTTAACCCATGGAGAAATGCAGAGACAAAGCAAACTACAGGTTTGTTGTCTAAAATAAAAAAGAGCAAAACATGCAAGTGAAAGAACTTCAATTATTATAGTACTATTTCTTAGTTGTTTTTTTTATTATATTTTTTATTGTTTGATAGTTTGGATGTGTTCAGATTTTTTTTTAATCTATTGCCTCGATTCAGGGGGAAGATCCTCCTCATAAGGGATTTTTACCCGTGCTAAACGCACATAGATGTATTTGTTTTTTGCAACATTATTAAACATACATAATTTATATATATTATACAGTAAAAAGTCAAGCAGAGAAATGTAATGTCAAAGTTCCCAGTGTTTTTCTCCTTCCTTAGAATAATCATTTTAATTTGTTATACACAAAAAAAATAGTGGATAATTGTTGGTTTTATTATTTTTTGTTTATTTTGGGTGTGAGTATTAAAAACATTTTTTGTTTTACAAAATAAAGTGACTTTCTGCAGAGCAACAAATTGACTAAATTCATTCTAATCACATTAGAGCCCCTTGCAGTTTTTAAATTAATTGATGTAATAAAATATTAATAATGCCGCAGAGATGTCAGAATGAACTGAAAGGATGTTACCACAAATGCGTGCTACCGCATCACTTCATTTGTTTTTAGGGGTCCAGAAGACATCATGTCCAACCGAGGAAACGACCTTCTGCTTAAACTGCTTCAGTTCAGGTCAGTCTCTTCACGCCTCAGAATCACTGTTGTTTTCCTCTTGTTGAGGAACTCCAATATTAAAAACAAAATGGCATGTCCATCCTGCTCAGGTATCCCAAAATCATGACGGATGAGGGGATCAGAGTTGTAAAGCAATGGCTTGGAGCCTCCAATCCGTTAGAAGAAGGTAATCAGATCCATGTGTGCATTTGAGCTAATTAGCATCATAATGAGAAGAATATATGACTATAACTCATGGATTTGGGACATCTGGTTATTACAAAGCCTAACACAAGCTCACTCCCTCTGCAGCATCTGTGTACAGCGGATATGAAGTGGATGATGGATGGTGCGAGTCTGTGCTGCAGTCCTATCAGACAGACAGAGATGTTTTGTTTCCATGGAGTGTTGGTAAGCTCCCGCTCCTTTCACTTTCACTGAAGGCAAACGACGCCACAAGCTTTCCATGTTGACACTCCCAATGTCACCAGGTGAGGACATGACTCAGGAGGGAAGGCGGCAGCTGGCGCTCTTCTTGGTAAGGAAGTAATTTATTGCTATCAGTGCTTTCAGTCCCAGCTGTACCCCTGTCTGCGTATAGGACAAGCACTCGTCTTTATCTCATTTCTCAGAACTGGATTTTTATATAACCTGTTCATCAAATCCATCTATAGTGTCTAATTTCTTTTTTTCTCCAAGTTAAGCTAACCTCCCCCTAAAAAAAAAAAAAAAGAAAATTGCAGCTTTTCAGACATCATTACCACAAAGGAACACTGTTCTGGTCGCCATAGCAACCAGCTCACCTGTGCTTTCAGGTTGACTGGTGTAATATATTTTACCGTGCTCGGCTTATTGAAGTCATTTAACATCAAACAAGAGGAGTGCCATCAATTACAGCTAATGCTGTGCCTTTTCCTCCTCTGGTAATACCTTCTAAATTAGGCTTTATTTACCTCCTGTGTAAACCCTTTAGAGATGCAAGAGATTTGTAAGGCACTGAGCCAGATAGACTCAGCCTAATATAATCAAGCTCTGCACTTTTTGTTCGCCTCCCCTCCCACACATCTAATTCTCCATTCCTCCTCCATCCCTGCTGTGCTTTCTCTCCTCCCAGGCAAGGAAGTACATGCGAAACTTTGAATCCACACACTGCACTCCTCTGCCCGCCTCCGAGTTCCACTCGCCGTGGAGGCTGTAAACTATAAAGGATGCACAAGGGGAACCAAGAGATGCTGGATGACCTGTAGTCGAGTGTGTGTTTGGACGAGTGTGAATGTACAGCTGTAGGAGTTTTTGTTTTGTTCCAGATTTCCCAAAAAGTTGTCACATCATTTAAAGACCGTTACGTTAAATGTTTCTTTTCAAAGTATCCACAAGCCATTACTCACTCTCTCACTCCATCATTTGCCTGTATTTATAAAGCAAATGTAAGTTGATATAAATGACTGCAATTAAAAGAAACTTAAACAATTTGTCTTGATTCTTTCGTGAATGAAGGTGTTTAGATTTGTTCCGACACCATCTTTCAGGAACAAGCTGTACTGTAAGTGTTGCACTAAAGCTGAATTTAAATAGGTTTAGCGCTTAATAGGAGTGATTGAGTTGGAGCGGCATCCGCAGAACATTGTAGAGAAAGAACAGAACATCCTCGCATCATTGTTGAAGTGATTTACTGAATTACCTCCTCTACAGAGAATTTAAAAAGTAACACATGAACGTGAAAATACATCCTGATTTACATTAGACTAAAGGGTGGAAACTACATCATTTTCCTAAAATTGTCTATGGCTTCTTTGACTTTCTCAAGTTCAGCCTGGCTCTGCCGTAGCTGTGCAGAAAAGAAACCAAAAAAATATATTATTTGCAAGGAATTCGTGTGTCTCACTTTGAAACGTACAAGTCAATTTCTTTTTCTCACCTTCTCAGCATCCTGCTCCTGCACCTTCACTGGCACCTTCTCCTTGTAGTCACTCTTTGCCATCTTCTCCTTCAGTTTCTCTAGCTGTTTCTCTAAGTCGCCTTTCTTTGTCAGCAGCTTTGTCACTTCCTTTTCCACATCAATAAGACCCTGGAGAGGAGAAGGAAAGAAAACACAAGGTGAAAATTGTGATATTATTTTAGATTTGTTAGGACCAAAATGGAAACAGAAGAAGTTCTGCTAGAGCTGCAGATAGACGGGCTTAGAACTGTTCGGTAAAAGCATTGTGGCTTTTAAATTATGATTGTGCTGTTTTTAGCCAAAATCAGAAAGGAGTTTTAGAACTGTTGGCGCAAAAGTTATCCTCGGCTAATTTCCCATCAGCACTTTATAGCACCTCACAAGCCCATGCTAACATAAAAAGCAAAAAAATATATATATATATAGCAAAAAAAACGAGAAAAATCAGAGCTATCCAGCTACAAAGTCTTGATCCAGATACCAGGTCAGACGAGGAAAATGAAGACGTTAATGGATCTATTTGAAGAGAGACTTTTCTGCTGTTTCTGCATCACAAACCCGAGCTTTTTCAAACCGCAGGTTTTCATCTGATCCGACACGATTTGAATCAAGAAATTTAATCTTAAATTCCCTCAATTATGAGATAAACACTACAAGAACATGATAAAACACAATTTTAACTGAATTAGGGCTTTAAAGTCTCACTCCAACCATATTTTTTTCATTTGTAAAATCATTTCCAGTGGTCTTAATTATGATTGTGCAGTTTCTATCCAAAATATTACATTTTATATTATGCTCAGCAGAAGTAGCTCATTAGAAATGCAATTCTGTGTTGGGGCAGGACGGTTGGCTTGGAGCAACTCCACCCCCTCCCTGTCTGTTTGCGTACTCGCACGTGAGCTTACATGCTCAAGCTAGCCAGAGGCGTTGAAGGTTCATCATGTCTCACACACCTGAGCATGAGCGGGCCAGTTAGGGAGAACAGAGACTTTGACCCTCCCATTTTAGTAACTGCATCATTAGTCTGAGCTTTTTCTAGCATACGGTTTTATGATCCAATGCAATTCAAATTAAGAAATACTAAAATTTAATCATAAAATATTTTGTATAGGTCCTCCATTATGAGAAAAATACTACCAGAATATGTTAAAACACTATTTTAATTGGACTGGGTCTTTAAATACAAGCGAAACACGAAGTAGTAAACGTCAGTCAGCATTGGAAAGTGAAATATGCTGGATATTAAAGAGGGATGCGGGGGACCAGGGAGCATAAGGCAGACTGCTGACTCTCACCTTGAGCATAAGGTTGACGGTGCATCTGTCAGAAGCGATAGCCACGGCGCAGCCTTGTGGGACGGGCTCACTGGCTGTCAGAGGGATGACGGCCTGAGAGTAAGACAAGGTCTGGATCTGCAGACTGTATTTCTGCACCAGGGACACGGTAGCAGAGTCTATGCACTGAAGGTAGCCTGGAAACGCGAAACAAGGATACTATGAAGCCACCAAACTCGTATTGATATACAAGTTTGTGTAAATTTAAAATACAATATATTGATTTTTTTTAATTTTACAATCAGCTTTGGTCTTCGTCAGGTTGTAGTCAGCTCTGAGGGATCGGATCGTCCTGACCACAGTCATGATGAACTCCATGCTGAGGTCAACCTCCTCGCTGTTCCAGCAGAACTTAAAAAAAAAAAAAAGTAAAGATGCTTCAAAAACTCAAAACTTTACTTTAACTTTGCAACAGTTTCTTTCCTCACCTCCTTCGAGTCTGGGTAAGCCGTCACACAAATGCTGGGTGGGTCGCTCTTAGGCTGTCGTCGTGGCAACCTCTGGTACAGCTCTTCAGTGACAAAGGGCATCAAAGGAGACAGGAGGCGGAGACCCACCTCTAGACAGGTGTACAGGGTCTGTCTGCATACCATGGCTTTCCTCTGGCTGTCACCATCGTCCTCTGCTTTACTGAACACGGGTTTAACACTTTCCTGAACATTAAAGACAGTTAATTATCAAAGCTCCAGCCCTGAAATCATGGACACGCTCGGTTTTTCTTTACCAGATAGACATCACAGAGCTCGTAGAGCCAGAAGTTGTAGACGGCGGTGGTGATTGCTGGGAAGTCGTATGCCTTAAAGCCAGCATCACAGAGCGCCACAGCGGCGCTCAGCCTGGATAAGATCCACCTGTCGGATACACTTTCCTCCCCTGACAGCTGCCAGAGAATAAACAAAGACGTTTCAGTGTTATCGGCGTATCTTCTGTGAGACGTTTGTCTCCGTCTGTTCAGCTAGACTCACCTGCGCCTTCTCCAACGGGACAAAATTGTCACCCAGCGTCTTCATGGCAAACTTCACGGCGTTCCACAGTTTGTTGCAGAAGTGACGGTAGCCCAGGATGCGATTTACATCCAGGTTGATATCTCTTCCTGAAAGTGTGGTCATTTAATAAATAAGAATACAGGTTCATCTTTCGCAGATCGATTTTTACTTTACTATTTTTTCTTAAACACTTAAACAGCGCATTGTGTTCTGTGTCCTGATTGGCTGTTGTCAATCAATCTTATTCGTGTCGTACAAAATGTGTGTAGTTACCACATTTACATAAATATTTGATAGCTTTGTATTCATTCAATAATACTGGACTTATTTTTCTACAAAAGTTTGAACTATGAGAGTTTAAAGGATAACAACAGGACAATTG
>NC_050527.1:5652438-5652786 GCF_002922805.2 Oryzias melastigma
AGTGAGATTAGCTTGAGGTAACGTAATCACTCTGCGTCTTCAATATGTTGCCAGCAAAAGTGTTGCCAGTATATCCACAGAACCTTTTGTGGAGATTGAGGATTTTTCTCCTTCTCCTGAAGCAGGCGCTCACGGTCCAGACCGGAGGAGACCAGTGTCTGAACGGTAAAATGATGCTAGCATCATAAGCTAATAAAGGTCAATGTATAATGGATTTCCGGGGTGAAACATTCATAGGATAGAGTTCTCTGGATTCAGTGCCGATTGCACTCAACTACTGTTGCCTAACTTTCAAGTCCACCTTAAAGTTGTGCAAGCCAGTAGATTTTTGACAGAAAACACCTACGA
>NC_050527.1:5653508-5658657 GCF_002922805.2 Oryzias melastigma
GGGGGGGGGGGGGGGGGAGCAGGGGAGGTGTGGTTTGGATCTGTGATTGACAGTGAGATTAGCTTGAGGTAACGTAGTCACTCTGCGTCTTCAATATGTTGCCAGCAAAAGTGTTGCCAGCATATCGACAGAACCTTTTGTGGAGATTGAGGATTTTTCTCCTTCTCCTGAAGCAGGCGCTCATGGTCCAGACCGGAGGAGACCAGTGTCTGAACGGTAAAATGATGCTAGCATCATAAGCTAATAAAGGTCAATGTATAATGGATTTCCCGGGTGAAACATTCATAGGATAGAGTTCTCTGGATTCAGTGCTGATTGCACTCAACTACTGTTGCCTAACTTTCAAGTCCACCTTAAAGTTGTGCAAGCCAGTAGGTTTTTGACAGAAAACACCTACGAGCCATGCTAAAGCTAACGACAGACCGTTACAGAATCAAAAATGAGCAGCGCTTTTATACTGGAGCTGAAGAGCATGATGACGTGAAACACCTGAATGATGTGGGACTTAGTTGACCAATCACAAAGTGCTACTATATTATCTCATTTCTACTTGTAGGGGGCAGCACAAATGTGGTAATGACCAACAGACAGCACTTTTCAAGCCCCATTTATTGAGGTCAACAGACAAAAAAAAAGTAGATTTAGTGTTTGGTTACCCTTTAAACAAGAGATAAAGGTGTGAAAATGCAAAGTGTGTGCAGTGAGGGGTTTTACCGCCTTAAAACATCTGTAATTCTACTTTATGGGTTTCACCTATCCCAGTTATTTATGGAACTTGTGTTCCAGTGTAGCCAAGAACACTGTAACTTGTTCTTGGCGTTGTTGCATTTCTTTCATTCATTTTACTATGTCAAGATGAAAGTGAGCTGACCTTGGCTGGTGTAGGCGCACAAGGCAAAGCGGAGAGCATCTGTCCCACACTCTGGGATGCCATTTGGGTAGTCTGACTTCTGGCCTTGCTTTGCCTTCTCCACCTCCACGGGATCCAAGTTGCTGTCCGTCAGTTGAGCATGAAGACCCTAGAGAGCAATAAAATTATGGAATAAGAAATGGGAGCCTTAATTCATCAACCTGCTTTTTTTTGAAGCAGAAATCCATTTTCACCTTCCTAGACTTTCTAAGTAGGAGGGGAGGAAAGAACCTTTAAAAGGAAAACTCTCTGTGTAAAGTTCACCCTAAGACAAGTGATCCGGTGCCCCCTAGAGGACAGGTCTGCGTCACCAGACTGAACAATTTGCCCACAGCTGCTGAGGAGATTGATGGACTCAATAAAAGCTTGTTGGAAGCAGAAATAGGGCCTTAATAAAGCTTATATAAGGATATGGCCCGTGGGGGACCAGAGGGGTGTAGTGACAACGTAAATGGCAACTCAGACGGGAGAGCAAAGATTATACGCTAGTGTGTTTGTGTCTATCTGTGTTTGAATCAAGGTGTGATTTAGACTTACCTCCAGGGAGATCCCTGTAATGACATCAAGCGGGTCAATGACGTTGCCCAGAGACTTGCTCATCTTCCTCCCGTGAGCATCCCGCACCACAGCGTGCAGATAAACCTGACACAACATACAAAAATAAGATGGCTCATTACCGAGCATTGCAACACTCGTGCGGCGTCCTGCTGTGGCAGGTTGTGGTGCTGGCAGCTTCGATCGCTCTCACCTCCTTAAATGGCAGCTTGCCTGTCAGTTTGAGGCCCATCATCACCATGCGGGCAACCCAGAAGAACAAGATGTCATGGCCCGTTTCTAGCAGGGTGCCGGGGTAGAAAACATTCAGGTCTTCAGTCTGGAGAGAACAAACAAGGAAGAACACAACAGTTTCAAAGTCATGATGAGGATTTGACTTTTCATGAGTCTATTAGAGCATTTTTACTACTTTACAATTTGCTCTAATAACTTGCTTTAAAAATTGTTATGTTTATGGCAATGTTTAACATATATTTTATACAAATTCAGGAGAACACATTGTACTGTAAAATCTTACGTTTTTAAAGTTTTAAAATTTAGTTTTAGTGTTCACTAAATGTTTATCCTGTTCCCATCTGGGATCAAATGCTGCAAATTTTCTCTTGATCCAAGCATCATGATATGGGCATGGGACTACTGCTTTGCTGTATGTCTATGTTTTTATATTTGTCCCTACTATATAAATAAATTCAAATTTAAACACGCAACCTGTTTTTATTTCCATGATCATAAATGATCTGGAAATGTCTATTTTTTCCTTCATCTTTCCTATTTAGTACATTAAAACATCAATTATGTTCTGTGTTTTGATTAAAAATGCTTTTTTGCTTTGTTAAACTGCATTGAGATGATGGGTAAAAAATTGGGAGTTGTAATGTGTTTGTGTATTTTGTGTTGTTCATATACCCCTTGAAAATGAGATGTGGTTCTTTTCAAGAGGCTAACTGTCCCATTGCTTATCAAATTGTTACATATATAAATGTACCCCAGCTTCTTTTATTTAACAGATATTTCTTCATTATACTACAAAACAATTCCACAATAAACCTGTAACTGAACAAAAACACAACTGGAGATATTTTGTGTTTTTACCACAAAAAAAATCTTCAAAGCTTTATAATCTGAAGTTTACAGACAAAATAAAAATGTATAAATCTAAAAAGAATTAAGCAAAAATAAGGTCAAAACATCATGATAAATAGATTATATAGAAACAGGTGAACCTCCAATAAACCATTTACAATGTACAGAGGATTTGTTTGTGCTACTGAGTGAACAAAAACAACGTAAACACACAGACCTCGCACTTCTACAATTGTGTCAGAACTCTTATTTTTTGAAAGCCAAAAGTTTAAAAAGCTAAAAATATTTTAAAGGATCTATATTGTGACTTTTTGAACTTTTGAGTGTATTATAATGTTCACTGCTCACAAAAACAACCCCAAAGTGATATTTTTCTACATTCACGCATTCCTCTAAAAATCCTGCGTTCTGAGCACCAGCCTCTCCCAACTCACGAAAACTACTGGATTTTCACATTCTGACATAGATAAGTGACGAACAGCCCCTTTCCAAGAATCTGCACTACCAAAATGACAAAATGTCCTCCCATAAAATTGATTTCATTACAGTTTATTCTAAAAGGATTGTATGTATTTGTCGGAAGAGTCTGTGTTTTACCTCGTTAGGCCAACCAAAGATGGAGAAAGGGAAAATGCCAGACGAGAACCAAGTGTCAAGAACATCCTCGTCTGCAATACAGGAACAAAGTTATCTGATCTGAACATGGGAACCAGAGAGAGTACACTTGCTTTAATGATGTTCGTCTGTGCTTTGGAAGCAGCCAAAATGATCAGACGCGGCACTATTACACCAATCCTACCCTGTCGGAGAGTTATTTTGTCCACAGACACGTTGAAGCGTTTTGCCGCTTTCTCCCTGGCCTCCGCCTCAGACCTTCCACTGACCCAATAATGACCATCCATGTCCTGGAAGACAGTCATAGAGGATGAAGAAATAGAGCTTTCGATTTTTCGGGAGAGCTGAAGACGCCAGCTTACCTCTCCAGGTTTCACAGAAGGATCATTCACGGTGACAAAATAGGCGGGAATGCGGTGACCCCACCACAGCTGTCGAGAGATGCACCAGTCTCTGAAAAGAAACCATACAGAGGACTAAATATCTCATTAGCAACAACCCTAAAACCCAAAAATCTGCTTAACAATGCATACGGTTTGTTTAGGTAAATGTTTGTCACTCGGTACACGGAAAATATATCTTCTGAGAGGATAATTTAATACAAACATACATGTAGGATTCAACTGGTTCAGACTTGAGACCCAATCTGATAAAAATTATGTTTTTGTGTTTTTACTATGTGATATTACATCTATTACATTTCACTTCATGTGAACAGGAAATGATATATTTAAAACCAAACATACTTGATGTTGTCCATCCAGTTGAACCACGTCTTAAGGTGGTGATCGGGGATGATTTTGAGCCTTCCCTCCCTGACGGCGTCTGCAGCCTCCCTGCCCATGTCTCTGCAGTTCACGTACCACTGCGGCTTCAGCAGAGGCTCCACGATGTCTTTAGAGCGGCTGACAGAGGAAGGAAGGACAATTTTTTTAAAAAGTCACCCCAAATGAGATCAATCTTAAAAAACTGTGGCCCACTTCACAAAAAACAAGCTTTACCTGCAAACTGGGACGACCATGGGGTTGTCCTTGATCTCTTTAAAGTGGCCTCTGTCCTTGAGAGCCTGCAGGACGGCTTTTCTGGCCTCGAAACGCTTCATGCCCTGGAAGGTGGAGAGGAAAGGTAAAAAACAAAGAAAGAAACTAGCTGAGCAAACAGTGGAAATGCACAGAGGCAATAACTACATATTATACCAGGAAGGGAGGGGGCACATTAATGAGCAACCCGTTCTCATCCAAGATGTTGATGAAGGGCAGATTGTGCCTCTCTCCAACCTCATAATCGTTATGGTCATGGGCTGGGGTGATTTTGACAGCACCTAAACAGAAAAGGGTGAACAAATCGAGAAATTAAACAAGTTTCTCTAAAAATTAAACCAAAAAAAAGTTCTGTTCTTACCTGTTCCAAAGCTCATGTCCACAAAGTCATCCAATACTATCGGCATCTTCCGATCACAGAAGGGATGCAGCACCATCTTCCCCTTCAGATGCTGGTATCTGGGGTCAGCGGGGTGGACGGCCACGGCTGTGTCTCCCAACATGGTCTCGATACGGGTTGTCGCCACGATCACCTCTTCGTCTGAAAACAGGGGGAGCGGAGGAGTGATATCGCAGCAGAACTTTATTAAAATGTTCTGCTGGAGGTCACATACCTGACCCCTCCACTTTGTAGGCAAAAGACACCAAGACCCCAAACTCCACTTTGTCTTTGTAGCCGGGCACGGGCAGCAGAGTCCTGCCAGACAGCTCCTTTTTGTCCACCTGGAAGACAAATCCGTGATTTCATCAGGGAAGGACACAACGTCCAGAACGGACTAAATGGATGTAAAGCTGCTGCAGCCCAAAGGATTATCAGTCAGTCTCTAAAGGCATATTTACTGCAAGAATGTATGTTCAAATAAAATTCAGTTTCTCAAGTACATTATAAATACCTGTAAAAATATGTTACCATATAAAGATATGAACTTTAGTATTTCAATATCTA
>NC_050527.1:5658662-5675320 GCF_002922805.2 Oryzias melastigma
AGCTTTTAAATGATTTTTTTTTTAGTAAATTGTACATTTTTGGACACAATTTTATAATAAACATATTTAACTCAAATATAAATAGAATATTTAAGCAGACTAAAATGATTTTTTTTCCCCTTATAAAAATAAACAAAAGTAAAATAAATAAATAAATAAATGTTATCTGGTTGATGTCTGCACCTGTGAGCTGCATTTTGTCAGAATTTAAAATACTGCATATTAACTGCACATAGGGTGTAATGTTTGTTTACGTATTCACCAGCAGTTACAAGCTGCTTATATATATATATATATATATATATATATATATATATATATATTAACACAACAAGAATGTGGATTCCTCTTTGAACCAGGTGTGGAAAAACAAATATCAAGCATATTAAATATTACAAATTAAAGATGAGGAAAAACTCACAGTAATTAGCTTTAAGATAGTGTCTTAATTTTTTGTAGAAGATGATCATATACGCTGAAAACTTAAACTTAACATCTACACTATGGCTCAAAAGTTTGGGATTTTCTAATGAAGGATACAGGAAATCAGTCTAAATTATGGTTATGGAGGTTATGAATTATTTTCCTTCATAAAAAGAAAACCGTTTGCAGAAGTTAAAATCTTGAATATTTTATCCTTTATAGCTGTCAGTGTTTGCAGATAGCCTGGTAAGAATTTACACAGATCCTGAAGGATCTGGATGGACTGGCTTTAAAGAATCTTTGCTGAAGGATTTTGTCAAACTGGTCCGACGACATCCTTGTCTACCGCTGTCCACTCTGCTACACTCAGATTTATGGTGATTTTTTAAGTTAATCGCACACTTTGGAGAGGATTTTTGCTTTGTTTCAATTCAAAAATTGGTCCAGTTGAGGGATATTGACAGAATAAAGCATGATACAGCAACCATCATGCAACAAAACAAACCATCACACTCCCACCGCCATGTTTAATGATGGCATTTTTCATATCTTTGCATTCTTTTTTAGCTATTAAATACAAAGAATGTTATTGTTTCCTAATTTCAACAACAATCTGTAGATTTAGAACACATTTCTCAAAAGGTTTTTGCTTGGCTGCAGACAAGATGGCGCCTGACATCATTGGCCGGAAGCGGAAATCGTACAACTTGTTTTCAGAAAAATCTAACACTAACAAAAAAGTTGTTAGAACAGCTGAAGCATGGTCACATTTGAACCTTTGAATCTTTTACCTTCATTATTTTTATTTTTTCCCTATTTTATCGTGCAAGTTGTATGGCTTTATTGTGTTTTTTGTATATTTTTCTGGCAAATGAAAAAATTATTTGCGCGTTGAGTGTAAATATTTTATATTCTGTATGAGCAATATTTGTCAATAAAGTTGAACAGAAAAAGAAATCGCATAACTTACCCTAACCCAAATCCTAACCCAACAAAATTGTAGAAAAAAAATTCTACAAAAACTTGGGTCGGCAAAAAAGAAAAAAAAAAAATTTTTTGGAGCGATATGGGGGAACTTCTGCTTCAATTTCTGGACGTCTATAGACAGGTCCTCCTGTTTTCTTTGGCATTAGGCAGATTTTAATTTGGATTAGTTGCCTTAAAAGAGATTTAAACCTAAAACAAACAATTGCTCAAACTATTTGTTTGAGAAACTTCTTTTCCCTTAATAACATTTCCAAATTATCCCAAACTCAACATAAAGCCTCCATATGTGCAACTATAAAGATCTAAAACCTTTAAATCTATGCTGCAGCATCACAGCACTGGGGTCAAACGCAGAGGGACTGACCTCTATGTCGGAGATGGCAGAGTTTAGAGTGCAGGACCAGTTCACCAGCCTTTTGCTCCGGTAAATCACTCCATCATCGTGCATGCGGATAAACGCCTCCTGCACTGCGTAGGACAGTTTCTGAAAACAGATGACCAAAAATCAATATTTTCTATTTAAACAAACAATAGCTCAGGAGGTTCTGGGAAACTCACCGGATCCATAGTGAAGCATGCTCTGTCCCAGTCCAGAGAGGAGCCCAGTTTTTTCAGCTGATGGTAAATGCGATCCCCTTTTCTAAAAGCGGAGAAAAACTTTTGTTCAGAGGTGTTTGAGTCAGCTGATGTTGTTCATCATCATCTCCACTCACTCATTCTTCCATTTCCAGACTTCCTGAATGAAGTTCTCTCTCCCCAGATCGTGGCGGCTCAAACCTCGTTCTCTCATCAGCTTCTTCTCCACCACCACCTGCGTGGCGATGCCAGCGTGGTCGCAGCCCGGGTTCCACAGCGTGGTCTCTCCTCGCATCCTGTGCCTGCAGACAGCGAGCCGGAGCTTATTAAAACGTGCCGTCTCCTGAGGACATGGGGCTGTGTCAGAGAGCAGGTGCAGCTACCATCTGGTCAGACAGTCCTGAATGGCGTTGGTGAGGGCGTGACCCAAATGCAGGGATCCTGTCACGTTAGGAGGAGGGATGCACATCATGAAGATGCCGCGAGGGTTCTTCTCACTGACACTTTTCCTCTGCAGAAGCCGTGAAGGACAGGTTACCAAAGGTCAGGGGATGAATGTTAGTGCAGTGGGGCGAGAAGGACTCCTTACCCCATACTCGGGCTTGAAGAAGCCCTGCCGCTCCCACCACGTGTACCACGCCGCCTCCACATACTGAGGACTGTACGAGTCAGGAAGAGAACTGACAACATCTGAGAGCACGAAAAAAAGGATAATTATCACAAAATCAACACCACACGAAATCTAGCAAAAATCAATACATATTAATGAGGGTTCAGCACAATTTAACGAAACCAAAGCTTAGAAGGCATTTTACTCGCCTAATAAACGACTTTAATTTTAATTCAAGTCGCATTTATAAACTTTATGCTCTGCAATTCATAGCCAATCAGACATATGATCCTCTTCTCTGCAGACTTAATCTGTGAAAAACTAATTACTTAAACCTAATGATCTCTGCGAAACACTGAATGTTTCGTTGGCTGTTGAGTTCAGGGTAACTTCCAGGACTTAGAACTCATTCAAACTTTATTAAAGATTCACTATCGCTTACTTTTAGAACAGAAAAACTGTGTTATGACCATCCATATGGGTTCATGCATTTCAGTTCTTGGACATTTTTAATCTGATTGGTTTGGCTTGAGTCAATAAGCAAGTCATTTTAAGCATATAGGAGCCATAATTGTGTTGCCATAGAATCAGGACTGAAGAACGTTATCTCAGTTCTTTATAGGAACCGGTTTGGGTTCACGTCCGCCACACTGCACAAACTGCAGCTTGATGTGTCCACAAACAGATTTTAAAGCAGCGTTTTTAGCATCTCCTCAGAGAACGACTATTTCTGACTAAAGAAATAATGTAAAAGTGAAGTCATCACTGTAACAACAAAGAACATTAGAAAAAGCATGTAACAGATCCAATGAATTCACTGTCACTCAAACCGATGGCAGGGATTTTATTTGAAGGTTTTTTTTTCTATTTTAGTTATTAAACTGCTGTTTAAACGTCTGAACCTCGGTTTACCTACTGACATTTAAACAGGGACAGAAAAAATATCTCCATCATAAGCAAAAAAAGACAATTCTCACCTTTTTTCTCTCCAGCAGGGGTTGGGATGCTGTACGTAATCACTCCAAGCTCCTTCTTCTCTGGTTTGGCTTTTTTCTAGAAGGAAATGAAGCAAATTGGTTAGTTTTCCCCCTAAAAAATCATACAAATCTTCTAAAGTTACATGACTATAGATTTGATAAGACATACCTCTGCTGCTGGTTGTGTCTTTTTCTTTGCCTCCATTTCTTTCTTCTGTTGAAACTTTTCAAGCTTTTCTCTCTTCTTTGCCTCCTTTTTCAGCTGCGCCTCTGTCTTTGGTGGGCCTGAAGAGTGAGAATTGATTTAAACAAACTGCACTATGTAATATTTCAATATAAAAAATAAGACTGGATATTCTGTTGTGTTTTTATTAATCACAATTTACAACATTATAGCTGAAAGTAAGAATCACGAGAGAGAAGAAATTCTCCTCTGGATTTTAGAAAAGTGATGGAACTTATGAGAGCTTTAAAGTGACTAGTAAAAGGAGAAGCTTTAGTTTGATGAGCAACTTCCACCCATTAGAACGTACATGGACGATATGACAATTCCCGCCACAGACAGCACTATGTGCCAGCAGGCCGGGAGAAAAGTTCAATTCAAATATTTGCAGGGCCAGGATGAAGGCTAAGCCACAAAAATCCTGAAGTATATCAAAAGTAAATCGTTTTCTGTCCCATAAATGGAAAACTTATCCCAACTGTGCTAGAAAAGCCAGGTAAAGACTGGGTAGGTGGAATGATATAAAAGTAGTTTGCTAACCTAAGACAACGAAAGGCATAAATAACATCTAGTTGCAGAGGCAAACCTAAACTAAAGAGCTTGTAGCTTAACCTTTGCTGTTAACTGTGGCTCTAAATGGTATTTGATATTCCTTTAACAAAAATGTGTTTTTACTTAAGAAGATGAAAATCACAGGATGATTTTAAGCTTTAAGTTGCTTGCACTACTTAAAAGCAAACATGTTTTTCTTTAATTTGGGTAAAAGTTTGGAATTTTCAACAGAAACCTCTATTTTGTTTGTTCAAATAAACTTACCGGTATCTAAGAAAATGTTTGTTAAGTAGAAACTTCAATAATATGCCATCTGTGGTTAGTGTCGTGTTTGGTGGCAGCCAGTTAAGGTCATCTAGGATTGTCTCTTTTTTTCCCTTAAGATTTTAAATAGAGGCAGAAAAAAAAATATTCTCCTCACTTCTTCTTTTCTGTCATGAAGACGTGTGGACTTGTGTTGTGTGTTGAGAATGTTAATGTAATGTGGTACTCTTCAATAAAGGAACAAATAAATAGAACAAAAAATAGAAAGTTGGTGAAAATGACTACTTTTCAGTAGAAAACTTTTCTATTTAAGTAATTTCCTCTTTGTGGGATCAATAAAGTTTTATTCTGTTCTAAAGTGGCTCCAGGTGCTACATTGCTTAAGACATGTAAGGCTGCTATAACTTGTCTTAAAATAGAGGTTAAATAAGCAAAGTCAAGACTGGAGATGGCTTTATTACAAACACTGCGTTGAGCTCAGCTCCTAAAGTTTCTGCACAGACGAGCCGAAGCCAAAGGAGGCGGAGCTACAGGCTCAGCCAGAGCTTAGTCATAAAGATGTAGTTGGACAGGTACAGCATAGACATGTTGATTTAAGCTCATTTAAAGCTGTCGTGCAGTTAATGAAAGCTGTGGATTAAATTTTTAAAAAAGAATAAATCAAGATGCTGTAAGATGTGCAAAAGCTGTTTTTCAGGCGACACAAAGTCAATGGTAGAAGTAAGAAGGTATGTGCAATGTGGAAAAGAAGCAAGGACTGGACAAGGAATTTGCTTGTTAGGGAGAGGTGCTCTTTGATGTCAACTGATGGGTCAGGGTGACACATTAAGGGTTGCCGAGCTTCTAATAAACTGTCCTTTAATGTATTTTCACTTTGTTAGTTATAGATGGCACATTCATTGGGTATTTTGCAACATAGAGTTGCTTTTTCTGAGCATTTTAGGGTTCAAGAGTCTTAAGCTTAAGTTAGAAGAAAGCAGATGCCAATGTTAAAGAATATTCAATTCATAATAATGACATTGCAACAACTTTGTCTCTTGCTGTTGTAGAGCTTGAACTTTCATGCACACAATTTAAAACAAATACTTGAGACTTTTTCCGTAGAACTTTCTTACCATTAGCAGCATCAGCAGCAGAGTCCACAACTGGAGTAGTTTGTGCAGTTTTGGTTTTAACAGCAGCATTAGTCTTTGGGGTTACAGACACGGCCCTTTCACAGAGAGGTATCTCCCCAAGCACTGCCAGGAACTGGGGCTGATTAATGCAGGTTGTGAACCATCTGGTTACATTGATAATCACCTTCCTGTCTGACGGCTCCAAAGCCTTTAAAATAGAAACATTGAACAAATGAGCTGAGCATAAAATGGGGAAACATTTTACAGCAAAATGCTGTTTGGCACACATACATATTTAAATGGTAGGAGAACAGCTGTAGCTACAGCCATATCTGCAAGGGTGATGCTCTCTCCCACCAAGAAGGTTCTAGGTGCGAGCGCCTGATCGAGAACCTTTAGGACGCCCATCAACTCTACTCGGGAGTTCTGCTGAATCTGTAAATGCAAACCAAAATGTCACAAATGTATCTCAAGTAAGTGCATAACTTAAAATAATCTAAATGAATACCTTTTTATCCACTCCCATGACTCCCATCAAAGGGAATGCTACAGCACAAGACAATGGTGTAAGCTCATTGTCTGCAAAGCTGAGCCACTGCCACACCTGGCTCTGCTGCTTCAGATCGACACCTGCCCTCTTCCCCTGAGAAGCCAAGTACCAGGCCACAGCAGACCCGCCACTCAGGACAGAGTCGCTCGCACCAGTACCGAGCCTGAGGGCTGGTCTTGAGCGGACATTCAGGGAGGAGGGCGGGTCCTCTGTGATGATCTGTGGGCGGGATGCGGGACAAAACTCTACAGCTATGAGAGCCAGAAGACTCCTGAAATCATCAGGGTGAGGAGACACATAGAGGGTGGCCATATCTGGAAAAGATGCAAATGATGTCAGATAATTACTACACTTTCTACTTTGGATCTAACAGGAGCAACCAAATTACATGCAGGTCTAATTGATGGAATTTGTCTGTGCCCTACTCAGTTCAATATGTTAATCTTGTTATTTTAATCTCAAATACTATTTATCACTGTGGAAAAGAAATATATATTTCACTTAACAATTGATTCCAATTTTAAATGTCCATCTTACAAACCATAATTTATGCTAGTATTACAAATAGACAGTGATCAAAACGAAACAAAAGTGAAACTTAATAAGATGTCGAGCAGTTATATCAAAAACTAACAACACATGTTTCATATCTGTGTACAAAATAATAATTAAAAAAAAATTAAACTCACTTTTCTCTTGCAAGAACGGCTATTGGATAGTTGGAGCAACCGTTTTAATTTCTGTTCATTTCTGTAACCTGTCAACTCACACGAAATGCTAATTAGCTTTAGCGTATTAGTTAAAATAACATGTTCTCCCCCTTTTACACGCATTATCATGAAGGCTATTCAAGTAAAATATTAGTTTGTAAAGCATTATTTAAAAACGGTTAGCTTTATTCTCGATTCATGTCAGGAAAAACTTATACATACCTTTCAATGAAGCAGAAAGACGTCAACTTGCCTAGCAAACACACCACCACATGGGTGTTCCTGTCTCTGCGCCTGCGCCGTCTGATGCAATGAGATCACGTGGTCCAAGTCTGACCAGTACTTCCGCCCCAAAATAACATTTACATTTTTCGGTTAAAATAATATTTTTTTCATAAACTGTGTAGTATTCTTTAAAATTAAAACGAAAAAAAATGTTTAATAAGTATATATTACTGTTCTAATTTAATGGCAAATGATGAAAGTGTGTGAAAGAGAACCTGTTGCCTAATGTGGTTTAAATTCTAAACGCATTACTCCGAGTTTACATCATGAAGTCGCACTTTCGTGAAATGAAAAACTTGTAGTTTTTATAAATAGTGTTTTTCACTAGATAAGAACAAAGGTATTTGTTTTAAACGAAACTATTTTTTATCTATTGCTATAAAAATATATATATATATATTGTTTTTATTATTATTATAGCAAAAAACAGAATGGTAATAAGTGGCCTTACTGTTTATGCAACAAGACTTTCCTAAATTTAAAAGTAAATAAAAACATTTTTTTTTCAAAAATTATAGAGCATCTTGTAGTCTAAAAACCTTAAGACAAACTCTCAAGTTCTAATATCTGTCTGAATAAGATGAAGATAAATATAATCTAAACTCATAGTTATTATCAATGACTATATTGATTTACAATTTTAAATGTATGTGCAAAAAAGTATAAGTCTATGCTGCAGCATTTCTGCTGCTGTAAGATAAAACATATATATATATATATTTAAGTTATTTTATTTTTAAATTAACAGTAAACTATACATTAAAAAGAAATGAAATTGGTAAATCACAGTGAGATATTGGTATTATCCATATGCCAAACCTGATTGATCTCTTTTGGGGTTATGGGGATGCTGGAGCCTATCCCAGACACTGTTGGGTGAAGTCCATGGTTTAAGGTTGGCCAGTCCATTGCAGAGACACACAAGCACACATACCCACACATAAGAGACAATTTAGATTCGCCTATGAAGCATGTTTTTGAACTGTGGGAGGAAACCAAAGTGACCAAAGAAAACCTGCACATGCACAAAGAGAAGAGGCAAACTTCACACAGAAAGGATTCAGCTGAAACTTGAATCAGAGCCTTCTCACAGTGAGACGAGAGTGTAAAGCACTATGCAGCCCTATTTCTTCTTTTATGAAAATATATAGCAAATATTATTATGATACATAATAAAAGACTTTATAACTGAAAATTAGAATTCATTTTTATTCAAAGTTGAATGTCCTGTTAATTTCCAACAATTTAAACAGCTACTTCTAAAGTCAGGGTGGGCACAGATTACTTTTTTTCTCAAATACAGCATGTACTTGAGTAGAAAAGGCGATCAACAACCTATAAAACATCTACAACAATCAAGGCATATCAGGTGATATCATCTTCATTTTGGTTTGTTTTTTTCTGTCTGCAGCAAGTTTAGAGGAAAAAATGAAGAAACAGTTTATTCAATACCACATTCATCTATGAATTTTTACTGGGATTCCTGACCGAAAGCCTCTTTTACTGATCCGAAGGCCTTTTCCACTACTCCCACAATCAAGGACCCTCCCACCCTAAACACGTTGGTGACTCCATTTCTTGTGCTCATCATCAGCTTGCCCAGCCCTCCACCTACAGCTTGAACTTGACTCCCCATCTCTAACATCACCGTTCCCACATAATCCTCAGTCTGCTCCCACAACCATCCTCCGAAGAACTTGGTCACCGACCAAATGTTATCCAGAGTGCCACCAAATATCCCCACTATGTCTCCAGCTAGCGTTCCCATGCCACTGACCCCGGTGTAGCAGCTGTTCAACAGGGCCTCCATCATTGACCAGGTGCAATAATAAATACTTGAGAAGCACATCTCCCCAATTCCTAACAGCATTTCGGATGCAAAGATCACTGAGGAGAGGAGGTCGGAAGTGAGGAGGTGCAGCAGGGCGAAGGCGTCTCCAGGGAGAGCGAAGAGGACTCCAAGGTCCTCCTGAAGGATGAAGATGACCTGAGTCGAGACAAGAGTGTCAGTTTTGCAGTGAAATTAAAGATATAATTTCACAAGCATAATTGACAACCAAATTGACATGTTCTGTTTATTTTGTCACAAACTCATAGGAGATATTGATGATATTTGCTATAAAGAACATTGCATGATTTGTTTATTTTGTACAAAACATTGTATTACCTGTCCAGGTAACTCTGTAATGGTGGAGAAGACGGGACGTAGAGGAGCTTGAACGATGGACAAGCTGGTGGACAGGATGTAAACCAGAGTGCTGGTGGAGTTTGAGTCCTCCTCATTGAGGCTCTCATCATTCACTTCATCCATTGGGGTTTGTTGAGTAAGCTCGGTATCAGAAGATTCTGCCTGAGCTTCTTCTACAACCACCTTTCCAGAAGCTTCCTCTTCACTCGCTCTGGTGTTTTCCAAATCCATGTCTGCGGAGTTTATATAAGTTTTGTCATCATTTGCAGTGGATCCATCTTGTCCTCTTCCACAGCCTTCAAAGAAAAGCTCCTCCACCTCTAGAATCTCCTCCAGCTCCTTCATGCTCACCTCCCTCTCCCCCTCCTCCTCTGTACTTCTAACTAACCCCACACTGAAGTTTCCCTTTGGATTAGCACAGCAAACTGCAAACCAGAGAGGCTTCGCTCCACACCTCTCATCTCCATCATCAGCCGACCCGAGTCCTCCTGACCCTGTCAGGATGTAGACGTCACCCCCCAAAGTGCCGCACCGAGGAAGGATGCTTGACTGAACCAGGGAGGTGACTGTGGAGTCCCAGTTTTGAATAGGAGAGTCTGTGGAGGAGACTGGAGGAGGGAGGCCGCCTCCTCTGAGAAGAGCCAGGACCGTGGCTGGGATGGTGTCTCCTTTGTCCTCCACCTGAAACAAAAAATACTCAAATTAAACATTTAAATATGAGCAACAAAAAATCAAATGGCATATAACATTTTCAAAAATTATAGTAAAATTGTTCCCAGCGGTCTTTTAATTATGATGACGCTGTTTTAAGCCAAAATCAAAAACCTTGTGTTGTTTTATTAAAACTGTTTCTACAGAGCAGAATTAGAAATCTGAGTGGAACTGTTTGTGTGGAAATATGCCTCTGATAATTTCCCATCAGCCCTTTGTTTACCCTCTCTCCCACTAGCTTATAGCATTTCACAAGCCCTAGCTAACATTAGCATTAGCCGTACAGTTCTGAGCCAGATGGCAGCTCAGACGAGGAAAATCAAGATGTTTATGAATCTATATGTCTGCAAGTAAATGCTTCAGAACTGGAGCAGATGAGGGAAACTTTGGTCCACGCACGGCAGTTGCTGTGTCACAAACTTGCTCTTTGTCAAAGAAATGCATAAATACATTTCTTTATCACGAAAAAAAAATGCTACAAGAACATGTTAAAAACACAATTTTCACTACAGTGAGTCTTTAAAACCAATTTTATGTAATTTAATAGCTTTAGTCAACTGCATCAATACAGAAATGTGGCATTTTTCTGGAATCTTGTCTCAGCTCTGCTCTTGAGCGACTACATTTTCTTGCAGTGCTTGGACAAAGAATGCAAAGCTACCAACTTTTCCATCGATGACTTGCTCTCCCTAGTGAAATGACCCACACCTGAACTGCAGCTTTCAGCAGTTTCAATTCCTAAACAGGACAACTTTAATTTCAGGTCGACTCATTGTGACAATGAAATAACTTAAAGGCCATAAATCGCTGTGATAGAAAACAGAAAGGTTTTTTAAAAAAAATGTATAAAATGTGCTAAATTGTTTCATATTTATCCAGATTTTTTATTTTATTTTGACTAAATGCATTCAATTCCTGCCCTGTCAGTTTATAAGCAATGTTTTTTTCCATAAAACTGGAAACAAATGGGTTTTGTTGAATGCACAAACATAAAAAATGTCAAAATTTTTGTCTGAAATGTAAGAAAAGTTTTAGGAACAGCCCTCAAAATCAAGTTTTTCCAGAGTTTCAATCACATTTTTACACCAGAATTTAGTTTGTAGCATTAATACATTTTTTTCTTCAAAAATCAGAGTTTCAAAGTCAGATGTTTCCACTTGAAGCGGTGTGATAAATGTGTCCTTACCACAAGCTCTTCCCCCTCCCTCTCTGCCCATCCATGGCTGAGATGGAAGGCAGAGTAGACAGCTGTGTCACAGGTCGGCCTGGACAGAGTGGCGAGCGCCTGTCCTCCGGGCAGAGCGTGGCAGCGTGGGCGCAGCAGAGGCCCCGTGGAGGCTCCCCGAGGAGGCGTCTGTCTGTAGAAGCAGTGGCTGCAGAGGGTGAAGCCTGGCTCTGAGCTGTGCTCAGCTGGAAGAGACAGGCCCGGGCTGAGCACTGCCAGCAGCCAGACAGCTGCACTGACAGCAGCACAACACAGCATGGTGGTGGTGAGCTCAGCAAAAACCTCCCTCAGACACACACAGCTTATAAATTATCCAGTGGCGTCCGCACACAGATGAAAAAAAGATCAGGGCTGCCACTGATGGCTCGTTCTTCCTCACTTGCTCCTTCTTTCGTCCTTCCGCCGCTCTCCAAACATGTTTCCCTTCTTTTGGCGTCAGCTGCACTCGCAGGGTTTGCAGGCACAGTCTTGCTTACGCTTTCATTTGCCTTCCGTTGACAGCCTCGCCCCCTCTGTCAGATCCACCCTCCATCCTGCCTGCACCTCCACTTCACCCCTCCCTCCCACACTCCCCCTTGCTGCACCTTCAACTCCCCTTTTCTGTTGTGCAAAAGAAGCTCAGCCCACACCTGTTATTTACTCGTCAGTCTGCATTCCCCCCCAAAAAAATCCTATTTTCACATGTTTCCTTAAATTACAAACTCGTAAAATCTATCACATTCACTCTTGAAAGGGAAAAAGTGAAGGTTTGCCAGTGAACTCCTTTACAGGTTTGCAGGTTTTACCCAGATTTTTTTGAAAGAATTTCTCAGCCATACTTCACATACATTGGAGCTTGCTCTTTTAAACTCTAGAAACGTACCTGTTAGGACATGATACTGGCACAGGGTGTACTTTACAAAACCATTACAGCTGAAGGCAAAATGATGATGTTATCTTATAATTTAATATTGAGTGATCGCGAGAGTGAGCAGAAACGATATCAAACACAGTCAATGTCATCAGGAGGATTCTGCTTAAGGCCACGTGCAGCCTCAGTAAGCCATCTGTGTGAGGATTCCTGCATGGAATTCCTGAACAAGTATCAAACATATATGCAAATTAGACCAAACTGACCCTGTTTTGCCCCTTTACGACACCCAGAAATGCATGGCGTTTGTGTACTACAACACACTTCAGCAGGTTGGGCTCTGGAATGAAAGTTTCAGGGTGTGACAGTCTGGGCGAGGCATCACGCCAAAGCAAGTGAACTTAAGTACAAGTAACAATTCTTATCTTATTAGTCATCCTAAACAAATTAGTATGGTTCTGTCTGCTTTTTTTTCTTTAAATCAGCAAACATCAGCTTTGTTGTATCTGTAAACAGAATAAGATTAAAATCATAGAGAGGAGAGAGATTAAGTTGTTTAGACATAAATCATGTCTGAGCTGCTTGAGACCACTGTAGTGTTCACTCAATAACATTCAAAATAAGTTAACTTTTCAAATTATACAGTATTTTATACAGTATGACTATAATTTTATGGACAATGATTCTGCAGTTAAATCAAAATCCACTAGGGGGAGCTCTGAAAAGACCCCTTTGACAAAAAGGCTTTCCTCTAATGTTATAACTTCCACAATATAACATTTATAATAAAAAACAACTTATTTTGCAATTCAAGCTTGAAAATAAATTAAAGCCTTAAGATATTTAGAAGATAAGGAAAACTCTTTATTTGAATGAGCTGCATTTTAAACAACACTGGAATCAGTGCCACTTAAAAGAAAAAAATCCTTAACTTTAGATAAATTTGATTTCAAATGGAAGCATGCTACAGTAAATGTAATCCTTTGACGCCACTTGATGCAAATATGCATCAAATCACTTTGGTTCCAAAATTACCTTGATTTAGCATCAACATGAAAGCAAAAACATTTTTTTAAATAGCTTGAAATACATTTAGACATTAAGGGGTTAACAGCATGTGAAGAATGATTTGACATCAAGTACAGTCATGTTTTGTTTTATTCCTTAAAGGAAAAATACAAGAAGTCAGATACTTCCATTTGTCATAGAATGAAACATAATGTGAACTTTGTCAAAAAAACAACATAAAAATGACACGAAAAAAATGTTAGAACTGAGAGAAGAATCCAGGTTTTATCAAGTCTTTATGTTCTGCAGAATTTTGATGTTTTTTCTTTACATGATTCACTTAAGCACAAATTTCAAGACAACACAACAACAAAAAAAAGATCAACAGTCTGCAGTCAGATGCTATGCAATGGGAAAAAAGACAATATTTGAGTCTTAAATTGTTTTTGATAACATAAGATAAGATCTCCGACTAGATTCTTCATGTTCTCAGTTAGGATAATAATTTCATTTTAAGCATAAATTATTTTTTTTCCAACAAAAAGAAAGGGTGGAGCACAACGCCTAACTCCACCTTACAAAACCAGTTAATAAAAATGTCTGTGAATCTGCAGTTAGGAATTTGAATAGGCTGAGCGTACGTTTGTAGCAACTTATTAAGAAAAAAACGAAACAGTTCTAGTTAGAAACTGTGCTCCTCACTCCTCTGACAGACACACGAGCATGGCTTTGACAGTCTGTTTTTAAATACCTCTAAACCCCACGGGCTCACTCATTAGGGATGTCAATGACAAGTTCAGCCTCGTCCCCCTCCCCTCGGTCTTCGTCTCCTCTGTCGCTGTCTCCTTCGCTCTCACACTCCTCCTCAGCTGCATCACCACTGAACATCTGTCTGGGAACCCAGCTGAAGGGGCCGCTGGCTGTGGGAGGAGCCGTGGGGGTTGAGGGGTAGTTTGCTGCCATTGGAGTGACAACCTGAGGATAACATCAACGAGATGCAAGGAAGTTCAATCACATGGTTGAATCCCAAATCTTAAAGTAGATGAAACAAAAATAATGCTTCATGTAAGTGAACATGAAAACACAGAGCTGAGGGGGATTTAACTGTACTGACAATAACAAAAGGAGGCTTTCAAATTACTAAAACTATTACATCCAAATATGCCAACCTTAAAAATTCAATAAAAATATATTTCAAGCAATTAAAGTCCCACTCCATCTATATATTTTCTATAGAAAAATGGTTCATGATCATGTTGTTTTTAGTAAAAATCTGTGTCATGTTTTAGGGCATATTTTCAACAGAGCAGCAGAAGGTCATTACAAATTTGACTCTGGCTATTAGTGCAGAAGTAAGCCTCAGCTAATTTCCCATCAACCTTTTGTTTACAGTCTCTCCTTTTAGATTATGGAACCTCATCTACTATTAGCATAGCAAAAAAAAGATATAGACAAAATATCAGAGCTATGCATCCATTTATTTTTGAGACAAGGAAAATGAAGATGTTTTAGGATCTATTTGTCTGCAAGTGGATGCATCTGAATTGGAGCGGAGCTGGAAACCCGTGCTTTTTCAAACCACCAGTTTTCATCTCCTTCTGATTCATCACAATTTGAATAAATAAATACTCATAAATGCAGTTTTAATCTTAAATTCATTTAAATATGTCCTCCATCATAAAAAAAATTCTACAAGGACAAACTAAAACACAATTTTCTTTGGAGTGGGTCTTTAAGGAAACTATAATACTTTATGTTGCATTTTTCTGTAATATCTGAAGTTCTTATTTTCCACGCTCCCTCTCACCTTCCCCGTGGTCTCTTTCTTGTTTTTAGGCGTCTTTGTTTTTCTCTCTTTCTTGATTCGTTCAGCTGGCGGTGCCAAATACTCTGGGGGGAAGGGCATCTGCCCAGCGCATGAAGGCCCCAAATCCCCACATGAACATGCATGCACATGGCCAAAAGCCGTCCCCACGACACACAGACACACAAATACAACAAAAACACAGGATAATGAACAATGCAAACACAGTGAAAAGTCTGGTATATATCAAACAAAAGAACAAATTAAGGCAGACACGGGAAGTAATGGTAAAACAATTAAATAAAGCTGAATTAAAACAGTGCTCATGGCCGAAGATGATAAAATGAAAATGGCATCAATGCAGATTTAAGGGGACAAACTCACGGTGTTGAGGTAAGGACCTGCAGCAGAAGACTGCAGGGGGTTTCCTCCAGAACGCGACAGCATGGAGAGATGAGAAGAGGACGATGAAGAAAGGCAGGCCCCCGGACCGCTCTTTTTCCTGAAAGGAGTTTATCAGAAATTCACACATTTTATCCTCTTAAGCATTGATTTCAGTTAGATTAAACACTAAGGCTAAAGTCATATTCCACCTTTAGTAAAAAAAAAAAGGAACCAAATTATATTTGGTGATATAAATTATAAGTTTTAACTTTCCAAGTCCTACAAATGCAACATTACACAAACTCTTGCTAGTAATAACACTTTGAGGTTTAGTGAATGTTATGCCGGAGAGTTTTGCGATCTGCTGTTGAAGTGGGTGTGACTTCCACTTAAACACTGGTACATACCACCACCCTTATCATGATTGGCATTCTCCAAGAGAGCAAAGACCCATTTCTGCAACATTCAAAATGCATATAGCTCTGATATTGTTCACCATTTTTGTTGTGTTGTTAATGTTAGGCTGAAGTTGTGAGAGTGTGAACAAAGGGATGGTGGGAAATCGGTGCAGACTTACTCCTTGCCAACAGCAAAATTCTGATGACCTATTCATGCTCTGCAGAAACTATGCTCTTTAAAATGACAGATTATTTAATTTTGCCAAGAAATGACCTCATAATAATTAAAAAAAAAACCCTCCAACACTATTTTAAAAGATGAATGGAGAGGCACTTTAAGCTCCTGGTTCAGACACAATAAAACACCCCCAAAAAGATCATCCGTCCATGGACCAACAGACATTTTGGCATAATGAACATGAAATATACATCCAGATAGAGGACTATAATGGACTTTTGTTCTGTGTTGCATTTACCAATCAGCCTCCTCATGGATCATTTCTGATCGACAGAAAACAAATGTTTCAAGTTGCAAGTATTTACATTATATAAGCATCTGGTTTTCCAACAAGTTTCTACAAATTCCTTTTAGGACTTCATGTAATCAACTTGAGGCCTCAAAGTTTAAAATCTAAGTATCACACAGGATTCAAACGCTTTTTCCAATTATGAGAGAGAGAATTTAGTCTGAGAACAATCATGTAAAAACAACAACTGTAAGAACAAATAAAACTTCCTTGTTTGTCTAAAGGTTCAGTCACAGTTTCCTGTAACATAAAAAAACAGAAACAAAAAAAAAATTAAAATAAAATATATTA
>NC_050527.1:5675329-5680055 GCF_002922805.2 Oryzias melastigma
AAGTATTTTATAAAGTGTTTTTCGACTTATTATCAAAGTAAAACAATATATGTGTGTCCTATAGTTCGTATCAAAATCTCCTGAAGATTGCTGTTAAAATCATTTTTTTGGACCAGAACAATATTTAACTTAACCTTAAATCTTTACAAACTGAAATATTTATTATATTTACGTTTATTTATATTTATTCAAGACTTTTCTTCATTGATATAGCAGCATAAAATGCTATTGAATGGGTTCAATTTTTTTTTCTTTCTGGCATGAAAATTGTTGGAAACAGAACTAAAAAAATAATACAACAAACATGTCCTTCAAAATCCTAATTTAAAGCCCAATACATCAATATTAAGGTGTAACAATTAACACATAATTTTAATTGATGAATCAATATTCCTAGGAGCCAACCAGGTCAATATGCCTGAAGCAAGGAGTTAATTTAATAAATCTATACCATTCTATAATCGTTTTAAAATAAATTCATTATATCGATCTTTGAAAATACCATTTGGATTGAAACATGGTAGATTTGTTTCACAATAATGTAAAAATGGCCCAGTGCCATCACCGTGGACAACAAGTCATCAATACAGTCCAATGTGTGGAAATACTGAATTTTACAAAGACGTGACCATACATCATGGTATAATGCTCTAAAAATGTTCTGTTTGTATTATTTTATGTAGAAAAACAACAGTGGGCTTAACTTTATGAAACTAGAATGTGAATGGATTTGTCAATAATTCTTGCTTACTAGTTGGTTTGTACACACATCTAATTTACACTTGATTATCTTGCAACAAATACAAGGAATCTACATTGATTTTAGGTTAGTGAATTGGATCATTGGAAATAAACCAATATTGACTATGAATCGTATCAACAACCATCCAAACATTGTAAAAAAAATAATCATTACACCACTAATCAATACAATGCCTTTTTGAGATTTTTTATATTTAATTCAAGACTTTAAGGAACATAAGGGAATCCTAAAAATAGCTATAAAAACAAGGTGAAAAGTCTAATTTTCTAAATTGATTAGAACATGTTGATTACTGTGAACTAGAGTGAAAATAGTGTGTTTTATCTGTTTGAAAACTTGACTTACTTCTTTGCTACCTCTCGTTCTCGTTCCCTCTCTCGGGGTCCTTCTCCCTCGCTATTTTCTGAGGACACGGTTGCATCTGAGTCTAAGGAGGAGAATATTAGAATTATGATGGTGGTTCAAGATCTTCTGTTTCATCAGGAGTGCGATGACAAAATACCAGAGGAGTCTTCATCCACCCTTTCATACTGCAGTAATCGGTCAAGAAGAAAGCTGGTGGGGGAAAGGACAAGACTCAATCACTGAGGTTTTGTTTCAACTTAAAAAAAAGTATGTTGTGTGGTTTGATTATTACAAATAAATTGCACTGTATAATAATTGACACAACAATAACCATTTGTAATTTTTTTCATAAAAGCATAAGAAAACTAATATTTTGTGTCTTTTGTAGGGAATTACAACTTTTTTCTAATGTGTTAAAAATGCTGAAACCCAAATTGCAGTAAATCTTTACATTTCTGAAAGTATTTGACTTTTAGAAAATCTCTAGCTTGTGTTTATTTTTTTACTATTTGTTTTTTTTCCTCTGCTCACATCCCTTGCACATCTGTTGTTTGGGCTTGGCTATAATTCCATTGTCATTGAAAATTGTTAATAAAGGCATTTAAAGAAGTTATTTCAGAATACAAAGCAAGTCTCACCTTTTATCTCTGGAAACTTTCAACAGTTTCCTTTGAGCTCTTCTCAGCTCCTCTTGGAAACATTCTTGTTCCTAAAAAAAAAAAAATACAATCATTTTCCCCTAAATTTTATGAAATATTCTAGAAAAGAAAATATTGCGGTAGATTATTTGAAAGAGAAAATAATACAGGAACATGTTACGCTTACATAGACGAGGAATTTCAATTTGCGTTTCAAGTTTTTGTATTTCCGCTTGTAGTCGACTTCTACGTCCGTCTGTCCATTCATTTCTGAAATACAAACAGATTAAAGCTTACAATAAATTAGCAAATTTTGATTTATTTATCAAACTATCATCTAAAAAAACAAAAACAAAAAACTTAGCTCCGCTAGCTTAAAATGTGAGATTTCACAGCCTTTTTACTATAGTTACTCAGATAAAAATTCCACAGAAACCCATCGATATGCATAAAGATGAATGAAATATGTGGGAAAAAATTATATTTCAATGATTTTTACCTCTTTGAGTCTGTCTCTGCGACATCTGTTTACTGTTTTACGTCTATAGTGTGCGTCCTCATCTTCTTCTGTGGTGTAATTCCCGCTAGAGGGTGCGTTACTGCCCCCTGCAGGTCGAGAGGTTGGCAATGCGTCAAATCATCCAGGCTTTAAATTTAGCAATTATTTAGGAACAATCGTCGTTTTCTATAGAAGTAGCTCCCCATAAAAAAAGTTTGACAGATTTTTGAAAACAAATTAGACATATTTAGATTAGTTCTAATGCATTTGCATCACCTAATCTATAATATTGTTTTCAGGAAGAATTAAAATAAATATACAAAAAAAAGGATTTGAACACTAATGTACACAATCAGTCCATACATATTTATGTGATGCAGCTGCATTCTGCTAACTTATTTTTTAATGCCTGATCAGAGCTCACCTGTTTAATATTGTACAAGAAAATGTAATTAAAAGCTCCATTTAGGCAATTTCTGATCTGTCGGTGAAAATTCTCATTTATTCTTTAATTTATGATATTTTAAATCCCAAAATTCAAGACAATTGTAAATCAAAAAAGCATGAAGGTTTAAGAATGAACTGAAATGAGGAAAAAGAAAAAAAATGTCATAATGCATCCTTTTCCATATCAGTCTGTTTGTGTTTTTCCACCTGCCGCATAGAGTACTGCATTGAGCTTGCTGCTTAACCTTAGCTCAGCACAGCACTTGCCAGGGCCCAGTATTATGAATTATAGATGAAGAACATTTGCAGAGACACTGCTTCGGTGCACAAGCCTGTAGCCGACAGCCAGAGCCCCCCACCACCAGTGTGGTACTGATGCAGGTGGGGGAAGAGATATAAAAAGTTAAGACGAGAGGAGATCAACAGCAGAATGTAGTGGGAGGTTTTTCCTGAAGGTTATTGGGTGCAGGTTGTAATTCCACAAGGAGCAAGTGGCAATTAACAACACGTCTCAGAGTGTTGGACGTTGCACATTAAACAGCATCCTATATAATATATATTTGCAGCAATCCCCAACATATCACCAAAAAAATGCATACTCAGAAAATACATCTAAAAAATGTGAATTTTCTCCCTTTCAGTAAAAGGAACTGCAAATATGAAACACAATATGTCACCGTGTGCCTGCCTTTGTTGTTTCCAAAGACACAGGCAGACAGAAATAGATCCATCTGTGTCTCTGCTGCCATAAATTGCTGCTGCCAACCACCCAGTCAGCCGGCAAGCCCTCCTGGCAGCTCTGGTCATCTGTCTCCTTCCCACCCCCCAACGTTCTTCTTCTACTTTTAATGGAGCCATATATTTTAAGTGAGACCGTTGCTCCTGATCAGCAGAGCTTTTCAATAGTTTTCCTTTTTCTAGTTTTATGTTTGGATGTACCTTTCTGACAGCTGTTTTCACCATCCTGGCAAACCTCTCTTTATTGAAGTGTTTCTTTATTTAGCTTCTCCTGCTTCTTCTATCTCTTATGTTTTTATTTTTTAATTACTTTCTTTCTCTTTTTTTATTACACATTTAGAAAACTGGAATGTACCAGAATCACACAAAAGACACCAACAACAACTGCAACAAAAGTCTTCTCTATCAATACAAGGTAAGCTCTTATAGTTTTTACCTGCTTCTAGTTCAAATCTGTTAAAAGAAAATATTGTATTTTAATCAAGCAATTCAGAAGTAAACTGAACATTGTTTCATGTCAATAAACCCTGACATTTCTTTTATCTGTGTGTGTGTGTGTGTGTGCGCATGTGTATGGCTTGTTACAGGAAAAGCTTCTCCAGGCTATTAAAAGAATCAAGCACGAGGTGGATGAATGCAAAGAAGCAGAAAGAGAGGCGTACATAGACTCAGTTGAAGTCGAGGTACTTTTACTGCATTATCCTTTTCTAGATTTTTTATCTTTGACTTACACATATGTCACATCATTAAAAACAACAAACCAAACCCATGAAATAGATTTGATACAACTGTTTTATTATAACAATTAAAATACATTTAAGGAAAAAACCTAAAAAACATTTCAAGAATGGTCAGTTTCAGGAGTTTAAAATTATTATCTGATGAAGTCGTTCAATAATCATTGCGGAAAATTAAATCTTTTTTAATATTCGATTTAGAGTTAATGATTGTGATTGTTGAAAGAGGCAGACACAATACGTTTTTCTTCTTTCTGTCCCCCTTTTATTTTATTTTATTTTTGTTTCCGTCATGTTTAAGTTTATAACTCACGGTTATATTGTAAGTTTATTCCAATTAATGAATAAAAATAAAATATATTAATTAAAAAAATAAAAAAAAGAATACCAACAAGCACAAATTTTGTGAACGATGACATATGCTTAACCTTATGAACTTTTTCCTGCTGTGGTCATTCACTATAAAAATTAAATGGGAACATTATGACACACATGTTTAATTGAATTTGGCTGAAAATGTTTGACTGCAAATCATGTTTTAATAGCTTTTTTTGTCTGT
>NC_050527.1:5680448-5694738 GCF_002922805.2 Oryzias melastigma
CCCTTTTTAACTTTTTCCTGCTGTGGTCATTCACTATAAAAATTAAATGGGAACATTATGACACACATGCTTAATTGAATCTGGCTGAAAATGTTTGACTGCAAATCATGTTTTAATAGCTTTTTTTGTCTGTTTAGGAAAAAAAAACATTCACATTTTTGAAGTAGAATCCAAATGTAATTTTTCTGCTCCAAAAGAAAATAAAAAAAAATAGGTACATTTTTATTCTGCTGTAAAACCAAAATACATTTATTTTTGACAAAAGCTCAAAAACCAAAAAAATACTTTATTATTCAAAGATTTAACAGAAAATTTTGGATTCACTTGAAAAATCTGACATATAAACCGAATAATATGATTTCTGATCGATTTTCAGAACGGTTTTGATGCTCTGGAACGAGAAATCAGAGCTGAATTTCAAAACCTTCATCGCTTCCTGGAGGAGGAAGAGTGTAAAGATCTGGAGCGGCTGAGGAGGGAGAGACAGAAGCAGCTGAAGCAGCTGAAGGAGAGGGAGAAGAAAATAGCCGCGCAAGGAAAAGACCTGGAGAACGCCATCACAGTGCTCAACGGCAAATTGGCTGAGGAGGACAGTCCCAAGCTGCTCAAAGTAAGGAACCTTTAGAAGTTAGATTAGAAGACTTCAGTCCTGCAGGTAAATCACCCTGCAGTCGTTCTCCAGTATTTCTTTTGCTCTCGATCAATTTTAGACATCGATTGACTAAACAGGCAGCTCACCGTGTTTTCCAAATTAAAATCAATTTCTCATTTAAGGGGGGAAATGAAAGCAGTCAATAGTGTATCTGTGGTAATGAAAAGTGGAGCCTCAATTATGCTGTAACTGAACTCTCAACTGCTGTTCTCATTGCAGGAGATTCAAGATCTCACAAAAAGGCAGGTTTCTCTGAGTTCTGTCCTCCATTTACCTCTGTGGTGCGTACAAAGGATGGATCCTCTACTACCTGTTGCTCAGTTCGTCTTTGTTCTCTCAATGTGGAACCAGGTGTCAGGTGAGCTTTGTCCCTCCAGCCGAGGCGGACACGGAGGTTCGCTCAGGCCAGTTTGTCGGCCCCATCCAGTACAGGATATGGAAGCACATGAAAAGCTGTCTCTATCCGGGTAAGCAATTAACAACGATTAACAAACAATGACAACCATTGCAACCTTTGAGTTCTTTCTTTTTCCCCCTCTAGACATTGCATCTGTGACCTTTGACCCAGAGACAGCCCACCCCAGCCTGTCTCTGTCCCCGTCCTGCACTTCAGTTTGGTTCAATGAGGACCAGAACACCTCAGAAGTCCAGCCCAATCCACGACGGTTCTATTATTACTACTGTGTGCTGGGTCGGCCGGGCTTCACTACTGGTCGCCACTACTGGGAAGTGGAAGTGGGCAGCAAGACGGCGTGGAGGTTAGGAGTGGCGAGAGAAGACGTTCCCAGAGGGGAGATGGCCGCCAGCGGCCCCTGCAGCGGGCTGTGGACGCTGGCCCTGAAGGGAGAATCGGTCCTGGCCTGCACCGACCCAAAGCCTGTGAAAATCAACGTGTCCCTGCGCCTCGTTCGGATCGGAGTCTTCTTGGACTGTGAGAAAGAGGAGGTGACTTTCTATAACGCTGTTAGCATGGCGCCTATTTACACCTTCTCCATGGGAACTGTGATGGTTCCTCTGTTTCCCTTCTACAACCCGTGTGACACCGATGATGGGAGGAACACGGCACCACTCAAGATGTTTCATCCTTTAATTTAAAGTCCCACTCCTACAATATTTTCTTCGGTTGTAAAATCTTTGAATTATGATTATGCAGTTTTTAGTAAAAATCAAAATATCTATGTTGTTTTTAAGACGTATTTTCTGCAGAGCAGCAGGAACTCATTTGAAATTTGCCTCTGAGGTGTGGAACAGAAGTTAGCCTCAGCTAATTTCCCATCAGCCCGTGGTTGTTACATGTTCTACCACTAGCTAATAGCACCTCACAAGCTAACATTAGCATAAAAAAAACAGTAAGCAATATCAGAGCTAAGTTTTAAATCAGATGCCAGTTAAGATAAACAAAGATGTTTATGGATCTGTTTGTCTGCAATTGGATGCATCAGAATTGTTACATAGACGCAAGACTTCGGCCCGTGGTAGTTGCTCCGTCACAAACCTGTGCATTTTCAAACCGCTGGTTTTCATCTGCTCCTCATCCATCACAGTTTGAATAAAGAAATACTCAGAAATGCAGTTTTGATCTTAATTTCGTTTATATATGTCCTCCATCATGACAAAAAATGCTACAATGACATGTTAACCCTCTCAGATCAATGCTAACAACCTATTTCTACCCAACATTTTTTTCTGTTACTAAAACTTAATTTGGCCCTGAGAGGGTTAAAAACACCAAAAACAATATTTTTATTGGCGTGGGTCTTTAAGGATAATGTGTTAGAATTGTTAAAATGGCAAACTGATTTTGATTTTTTCTGAATTTGTGGCTCCTGTAAAAAAAATTCGGACTTAAATGTAAAAACTCTGTCAACGAACAATCAATATGGTCGAATTTGAAAAAGTTGTCTCCACTCACTTTAGATGAGGGTTTAAAAGGATCTTCTGTCATTTTGTTTCTGGTTTGTTTGACAAACTAACCGAGCCAGACGTGGAATTTTAAAGCAAGGCAGCGCCATGACCCGTAGCTAGAAAAGGCCTCTGATTCTCAGAGGAAAACTCTGCATGACACAAAGTGAGATGCTCGGCTGAGATGGAAACGACAGCTCTGAGCCCCAGCTGTCCTTTTGTATGACTCTGAAAGAAGGACGGCTTTGGCAAGAAGGCAACATGTCATTATCTTTTATTTATCCTTATTTTTCTGTAGACATCAAATAAAGACATGTTTTACAAAACGTCTGTGTTGTGCAAAAAGGAGTACAGAAAGAGACTAAGTAGGATGTCACACTATAATCAGGCCATAACAGCGACGGAGGAGACAGTTCACGTGGTGCAAAAGGACTTCCAGTGACTTTAGTGGTTTCTTATAGTGGGTAATTAGAAGCAGGTATGAAACCATAGTCTCTCAGGCACCATAGATGTGAAAGCTCCTGTTCTGCTGAGTGGTCTTTAAGATGCTGGTCATGTCCACCTCTTGCTCTTTGAGTCTCCTGGGGCTCCGCTTCCATTTCAGCGTTACGACCCGTGATGGAGTCGTGGAGCTTGCAGATGCAGTTTCCTCAAACACAACACAACGCAGAGCTTTGAAATTCACCTTTTCCCTCATCAATGCACCCCTATACTTCAGAAACCTGCACCACATGCAGCCGCTTCAACATCTCAGGTCGCTCAGCTGTGATTTCTGTGAACATCCCATTAGATAAGACAAAGGTGTTGTTAGGAGGTGGCTAATGACAGAAGAAAGGCCAGCTATCAGACAAGCATTTTAGGCACCAAAAACAAAGACGAGACTCACCCGAACATCAATATTGTACGCTTTTCTCGTGTGGTTTGAAGCACATTCACACCTATGACTTAATTACATCTTCAAATCGCAAGACAGTTGTAGCAGGCACATGGAAACCTCACGCAGGACACGGAGAGCACGCTTCATTCTGTGCATAGATTCATCGGGACACGCTCACACTCGTGGACGTCACACTGTAGGCACACAGACTTTACGGACGAAAATGGCAACATCGAAAGACCACTCTTGAGAGCAAACACACACTGATAACACTTCTCAAAAATACAAGCCTGTTGTTCTGAAGAAGTCTTGGGCATGCTGTAGTCTACACTTAAAGTGACAGTGGTTACATATCTGAAGACATCATCTAAATAATGGGAGTTACTGGACTTCATCAGGTTGGTATAAGAGCGAATATTAATCATTTTATCAATATTTATTATATATATATATTAGTTTAACTCATTAGTGAATATTAGTATACATAGTATATAGTAGATACACAATTTGTAGATGAATTTTTACATATTAGAATCAAAGTTTGTGTGAAAGTAATTTAGTTTTCCTTTCATTTATTTAGTATGATACAGGAATTGATCTATACACTAATAACATTCTGTCATTAAGGTGTTAAATCGGCATACACATGCAGTATTTACAAAAGTGCGTTGTGTGTTTGTGGTTTTTATGTTAGTCCAAAAATGAAAAGCCATGATGGTTTTTCCCAGATGGGTTTGTGGTTCCCTCACAGATCTAGACCATGAGGCCTGTGCAGCGTCAAGCCCATTTTTTTTATCAGAATGCCCTCGTCTCGCCTCATGATGTCATTATTTTGTTCGATGTTGAGGCACGCTGATGTCAATATTTTAATAGGATGTTTTTGCGTTGGGTTTAGTATCAAATTTGACATCTGAAATTGTCTTATGGCTTTAAAAGTTGTGGACACAAAACCTAATTTTTCGGATAAAAAACACTACTATGGTTGGATAATTTTAAGGAAAGGCCAGGTGAAAGTCAACGATCTGCTAATGAGCCTCCCAAAATGTCTAAATAGTCAAGTTCATTTCAGTTTTTGTCAATTTCTTATGCTATTTTACTGCACACCAGAACCAGCAGACGTGCATGAGTGCAAACATAAAGATCTCTGTTCCACTGAAGATTTGATCATGTTAACGTTAAATAGAGAAATAATTTTAAGATGTAGAAAAAAGTGTAATGATATTAATCAGTCAGTTTGAACTAAAATGGAATTATCCAAAATCGTAACTTAATCTTATCTCCTTCAGCACTATTGGTTCGTGTGTGTGTGGATGATGTCATGCAAAAATCCTCGTAGCGAATGTCTTACATCTAAGAAATATTGGCAGGATACAAAACCTCATTGGTTCTGACTGCCATTATCTGGGTTGGTGTTTGCCTTTTTGCAATCCTGTCTGATCATGAATATGGTCTTGATATGGATTCAATGAAATGCTGTAAACGTATCTGTGTATCTTAAAATAAAAAAAGAAAATGAAAAAAATATCTGACCGAGTTAGCGTTGTTAGTCGTAAACTCTGCAAATGATTTCAGTTGCAGTTTGGCAGTTTTACAGTAAAGATAGTGGAAAACAAGGCTTTAACAATCACATATCATGTTTTTGATCAGGAAGTCTTGGTGGAATTCCAGGTTGTCCAGGCCCCGGCTGATGCGGTTTGGTAAGGGCGGGGGGTTTGATTGTCTGCAGTGGTGTTGTGATCTGTGGGGTTTCCTTTGGGACTCTTGGTGGGGAGGACACCTCTCAGGTGGATGCAGAGCTCTCGGCGACAGCACCCTCCTTGCTGGCCTCTGGAACAACACTACTTGATTTCAGCTCGACTTCAGGGGTTTTAGGCGAGGCAACTTTTGCGATTGTTTCTCCAGTGCCCAAATGATCTGGGCTGGGTTTGGAGACCAGCCCCGGCTCAGGTGTACCGTTGATGATGGGTTCTGGTGTAGCTGGTTTGGGGGCCTCGGGTGTGGGAGCTAGGGTGGTTTCAGGTACTGGAGTGGTGGCTTTGGGGGCAGCTGGTTTTGGTTCTGGGCTTGAGCTGGGTGGAGACTTTGGATCAGCTAAGCTCAGAACGGCTTTGGGATCTGGGCTCGGTTCTGGAGTTGGTTTCAAATCTGCTTTCTTGGGAATATCTAACTTTACTTCCTCCGGTTTTTCAGAAGTTGTCTTGATTTCGGGGACTGGGCTGACTTTGGTTTCAGGAGGTGGGCTGGGTTTAATTTCCGCACTTGGCTTGGACTCGGTAGCAGATGGTTGACTTGGTTTGGGTTCAGGAGCAATGGAGATGCTTACAGCCTCGGAATCGGGGATTTGATCAGCGGCATCAGTGTCGGTGTCCAGCGGGAGAGCAGTGTTAAAGCCCACGCCTGAGTCACTGGTCTCTAGATTACCAACCCCAACCTCTTTGGAGGAAACCTCCAGACCCTGTTTTACAAAAGACAACAAGAAAAAACAACTGTCTGACCAAGTTCAAATTGAAATTGAGTCAATATCACACCATAAAATCAAAATAAGTAACTGTAGAAAATTAGAGAACAAACTAGAAATTGCAGAAAGGAAGAGGTTAGAAGAACCAGAACAACTTCAGAGTAATGCAAGGTTGAAACATATCTAAACCAATAAAGGGAAAAAAAACATTTCAGCCTTCATTCAAAAGAAATGAGAGTTGGGAGAAAATGTCAAGTTTTCTGGGAATTTTTTCTCTCTTTTTAAAACTTTGTTTTTTAGAGTCAATCTTTAAAATATTAAACTGTGCAATCCCAGAAGACCTGATGGATCAAATAGAACAGGTCATTAAAAGAACAGCAGATCAGAACCATCTTCTAGCCCCAAAATATACACGGTGAAACAGAATTGGGAAATCCATTCTTTGTCAAAGGGGGAAGCCACTGCAAAGATCTGAGACCTGGACAGACGTGATCCGCTTTCTTGATCTTAGTGTGGGCTCTAGCAGCAGCGTTCTGAATAAGCTGCGACTGTCTAAACGCAGAAAACAGCATGAAAATCAGAGGACTATCAACACAACTCAGTGGCTCTAGTCCAAGAAAAAGCCGACTTACTTTGATGTCCACCTCAGTGCTCTGAGATTTCTCGGTGTTGTCAGCTTGAGAGTGTTTGGATTCCTCGCTGAGTTTTGTGATGTTCTTCACCACCTACAAAGTTTACAGACTTCCAGTCTTAATCCAATCCAAACAGCACTCACCCCTGAATATTAGAGGCCTCTCTAACCTGTCTAAATGCTTCTCCCTCATCTTCTTTGCCAGCATTCTGGGCCAGTTTCTCCAAGGCAGCGGCCCTCTTGGCCCTCTTCTTCACTTTGATCAGACAGGACAGCAGGCAGACAAGCAGAAGGAAAGCCAGAATGCCCAACAGTGCAATGATGGCCACATAGAGTAACTCCAGCCTCTGAGCTACATGGTGCCATAGGAGAAGAGACAGACAGAATAGTGACCTTGCTTTGAATTTCCTCTACATGCACATAAGTAAACAACAGATAATGAGTTTTGCTATGCTTCATAGTCCCTGCAACAATACAATCATGTCTCCTGCCTGTTATTCACTTACGTTTCACTTTCAGATGGATGTTGGAGAAAACGAACCCCTGCATGTCCTTAATCATGAACACACCGTTGTCTGTTTCCTTAAGCTGATCGAGAAAAACAATGGAGCCTTCCAGGGAGAGACGGTCCTGAAAACCCAGCTCTGCTGGAGCCTGAAACATAAACAGTTAGAACCAGTTACACCAGAATACAATAGAATAAGCTGTGAGGTAGGAAACTAATAAAGTCCCAAGAAGTTTGCATCATTACACTGTCATTTTTTTAATCATACATTTCAATTATATTTATTTTTGGCAATAAATACATAAATATTAAAATGAACTGGAATTTTCTCAAATTGTAAAGTCGTTTTCTTCCTTTTGACAGAAGCTCATACAACTTTCTTTCAAAATAAAAGACTTCCTGTTCCAAACAGGAACATTCAAGTGAAGCAAATGTATTCCTAAACAACACAAGACAAAAATTACATTTTCCCTTGTTATACTTTAGGTTTACTTTGGTGAGCCATCATCCTTTTTCCTACTTACTACTCTGCTGTTAACTGAAGTATAAACATGAAACACAATCGGTTAATAATTCAGTAGAAACAGTATATAAGAATACACAAATGTCCATGTTTTTGCCACTTCCCCTGAATAGCTACTAACCATTATTATGCAGGATAAGAAAAAATGTAATTTAAAGTCATAAAATAAAATAAGCAATCAGACAAAAAAAGTTTTGCCCAGTATTTGTAATCTGGGTATTCTGCAGGAAGCGCAGAGCAAACGCGGCCTAATGATCTCATTACAGTTTATCTAGATTCACCTCAGCCATAAACTTAACCAAAATAAATTAAATCAATGCTAAGTTAGCAACCCTTACTTTTAAAAAATACTATTATTTTATGTTTCTTTAGCCAGGGAGCCACTGTGGAGGACTAAAAGAGCCTCATGTGGCTCCAGAGCCTCAGGTTGCAGATTCCTGGTCCAGATGAAGCGAGCAAACCCAAACCATGAAGCTACCACTGTTGTTTTACTTCTTTACCTTCATATCCCAACGTAAAATGCACACTAGAGATTGGCACTTTGATTCTTTCTCAGGAGCCGATTCCTTCAGTTGGACTCCTGGGAAAGAATTTGCAACTATCGACTATTTACAAAAGATTTTTTGCCGACTTTTATTTTATCACAACTTTGCAAAAATAATGGTTTGTATGTTTAAAAAAAGCTTTAATGTGTAGTGAAATCATGAGAAGCCATTGAATTACCATTTTTCTTGCCTTTATCCCATTACACACCATTCTTTTGTTTAATATCTTAATCAAATGTTGGCATGCTAGTTATTTTGTTAAGTTTACTTTTTATCACTTAAGCTTTTTATTCATTTATTTTATTTTTGCATTTACCAGAGAAATTCCTTTTGAGATTAAAAATCTCTTTTTCAAAGGAGTCCTTATTAAAGGATTAAACAAATAGTCAGTTTTTCTGATAAAAACAAGAAAATGTTACTTAACAATTTAACTGAAGGGAAACATGAAAGTAGGAATAAAATTACAGGATCTTTTTTCTTATTGTATAAAGGAAAATAAGAAAAATATGATCAAATTAAGGCGACCCGAACAGGGTCCTTTCTCACGCTGCAGCGGCACTCTTTGTGATTTTTTTTGGTCAAATTCTGTCTTTATTTGTTCTTTTCAACTTTTAGTCAGTGTGATATATAAGAGAGAAAGACTGTTACATTTGTAAATTCTCCTTTATCCAGAAGGAGATGGGAGCCCTGATCAGTGTTGTAGTAGAGCTGAACCAAAGTGCTGTTGACGATCAGGTTGATCTTCAGTTTTTTACCGTACGCCGGGGTCTCAAAGTGTTGGTGTGCTGAGACAGATTGAGATAAACGAGAAGAGAAACACCGATAAATGAATCTGAAGTCTGTTAATCGGCAATAAAATGCTTGGCGTTCACACTTCATCTTATTAACAGCCACAAGAAGAGAGTTGAAATATGAACAAAAAGCACAAAAGAAGCTTTTCTGAATTAGATAAACATGAAAAATGAAAATAAGTAAACTTGTGTTCTCACCTTTGACATTTAAGCACACTTTATTCTTGGTAGCACCTTTATAATCCATTACCGTGTAGCTGCCCTCATCTGCACCTGTGACAGCGTTGAGGGTGAAGACACGCTCACCCATTGTTGCCCGACCTTGATAGGGTGGTGTGGTGTCCCCGGCAGCAGTCAGCACAACCAGAGCAGGACTGCAGGCGGGAAATTCAAGGAGAGGAAAGTTTTTATGAAAAATGTCAAAATGTTTGAACACGTCTGAGCACAGGCACATCTGGAAAAACCTCAGCTCCAGTTTTCATCAGCTTTACCTTGATGTCTGGTTGGCCTCCACTGCCTTGGGCCGGAACTCAACTGTGATGACAGGGTTCGCCTCCCACAGAGGTATATGGAAGTTGCCTCCATAGTCAATCAGCCGCTCAAAGGTGCAGTCTAGACAGTAAACATTCAGAGGATATGGCATAAAATGAGCAAAGAATTATGGGTGCAATTATATAAGTTGGCTTCCTCCCACTTTATTTCAAGCATTAATAAATAAGTGAAATAGGGGTAGGAATATATAAGTTTGCTTCCTAACACTCCTTTAAAAACAACTATTTTTGATAAATTTCTTCAGTGTGTTATGTATGTATAAACAAAAATGTGTCTAATACAATGGCATCTGTATGTGGATGTTTCTACAGTATATGAACATGTTTTAATTTTCAAATAAAAAAATAACTTTATCTTTTTATATATCTATGTATAGATGTACATCTTTTGTTTGTCTCCTTTAGTATTCATTTGTTTTGATTGTGTGTAATAAATGAATTCCAAATAAAAATCGACTGTCATCTGACGATGACACAAAAAAAAGGATGAGGAATTTGGGGGAGGATGGACCAGCCTGGCAGATGTGGAGAAAAGAGGACAGACTGAAACCGAGGAACAGGGATCCAGATATGTGAGGCTGAAAGGAGGGAAAACGTAATGATAGGAATGGAACCGAAGGACAGAAAAGACAAGATAAAGGCAGAGTAACAGCAGGAAAGAGGAGAGGTCTGGTGTTTAAAGAACAGCATAATCACGGCCTGACGGAGCCACATTACTCTGTCACACACAAAAACAAACGTCCTCATTATCCCACGCCATCCCACTCCATCTTTATTATTGCGCTTGATTTGTGTAGTTTTGTTCCACAACTAATTTAATGAATCCCTACTTGTGACATGTCTATGTAATGTCTGCTTCTAATCCAGATGGGGACTTTAGACTTCACTGGTTTCTATGTTTTAAGGGATCTTAAAATACCACTGCAGTGTTTTGTGACATCACAACAACTGAAATTAGAGATTTAACCTTGACTTTCCAACAGAGTCTAGTGGGCGTATCTGGTGCAATAGCAGCTAGTCGGTTTGGACATTTTTTTTTAGAAAAATAGTTTAGGAAAATCTTGAGTTACCTTTGAATCATTTAGAAATCTAAAATCCATGTTACATTGAAATGAAGACTCCAAAATAAGTTATAAAACAGCAAAAACAACACCAAAATATCAGCTAAACATTACACAGCATTTGGAATATTGAATTGAATAAACTTCTATTGTTAACTGGGCAAAAGAATTTTAAAAAAGTAGTAGTTATTTTAAGATCAATAGTTTCGATCATAAATAACTGTTTTTGTTTGAAAGTTTATACAAAATAGGTTTCTGATAAAAATACTAGGGATGTAAAAAATATTAGATTCGTATTGAAAAATTGATCGGTCAGTGGGAGTAACAGCAGTATCGGTTTGGGACGTAAAAAATAGATTGAGCAACTGCAGTATTGTTTGGAAAAACCCAGATATGAGCAAGATTATGTTGGTTAAAAGGGATAAAATCAATCAAGAAGTAAATAATAGATTTCTGGCTAAGTTCATATCTGCAAACAAAAAGACGTCAAATTGCGAGCTGATTCCAAGTCAATACCTGAATAAATTTCTCTCTCAAATTATCATTTATCACTTTAAATGCCATATAAATAAGAAATATCTACATTTTAGCACTTTTGGTAAAAGAATCAGACTGTATCGTATCCCAAAAAAGTTAGTTGAATCCTGTATCGATTCGTGGACCATGTATCGAGATGCTTATCAAATCGTGTGAGAGGAAAAGATACACACGCCTAAAATGCAACTTGTTTTTTAATTAAAGATTAAAATAAACTGTGAAATGGTTTACAGGATTACATTTATTTTGCAAGAAAAACACTGAGTTTCAGCTGGTTTACAGCTCTGCTGCTCCATGTGAGCGCAGTCATGCGGTACCTCGGACTGTGAGCCTGATTCGCTGGACGCCGTTTGGGTCCTTCAAGGTGTACAGCCCCTCATCCCCTTCACCAACATTCTTGACAATGAGGTGGTCGCGGTTCAGGCTGAGTTTGTCCTGTCTGCTGCCGACCAGCTTTCCTCCCCTCATCAGGAGGACGGGAGCCCGAGGGTTAGACCTGTTTGTAAATGAGACCTCCAGCAACTGCGATGGCAGCAGAATGTAAAAGTCCTCTTTCTGGAGTAAGACTTTGGACTCCTCATCTGGATTGTAGATAAAGAAAAGAAAAATTAGCAAAAACATATAACACTCATAGCTCAGGATACGTCAAAAATAATTCACCAGAAAGGAACTGTTTTACCTTTTTGAGGTGTGGAGAAAGCTGAAAAGAAGGAAGAAACTGTTAACCTGGCATTTTGGGGAAAAAAAAGTTTGTTTTTCAGATTTTGCATTGTAGTTTGCTGATCTGAAAGTGCTGAATTACTAAGATTAGGCATCAGCAACTCTTAAAACCATCCAGAAATGTAAAATAAAAAGCTTGCATTAGCTTTGTTTATTTAAAGGGACATTACTTCCAGAAGCTATATATTAAAAACAGGCTAACTTTGATTGTGACTCCTGTGTTCTTCTCCTAATGAGTGCAAAAGGATGTTTATGTATTAACCTTCCTGCCTGTCTCTACTGTGTTTCAAAATAAGAGCATTTTCCTCTGCATCTTTTTATCAAACTCAATTAAAAGGATCATGTGATGCAGTTAAATGTAGAATTAAAAACATCAGCATGCAATTTTCTTTTTTTTATTTTAAGTGTGTTTTTACTGAAAGCAGCATTGGTGAATATATTGAATTTCCTCTTGTTATGTAATTTAATAAAACAAGTAATTTATGTCATGCTAATGTCAGTTTTCCTTCCATGTAGTCTAAAATATAGTCAGGTTGAAGGCTGCAGTTGTTCAGAACATGCACTACAGAAGTGCATTCATTTTAGTCTTGTTAAGCATATATATATTTAATTTATGCACATCCAGAACATTAAATTGCAGTACGTTGCAGCAGAAAAGCACTCTTTACATACCTGCTCCAATGAGGAAGCTCAGCACAAACACTTTGAGAGTCATCATGTCAGATTGTTTTGTCGCTGAAAAATAAAAGAAATGAAAAATCAAGTGTCATCCACCACGTTCATCATTCTATTGTTCACATTTTTCAGCGCATACCAACAATGAGTTATTATGTAAATTGGATACAAATGAAAACAATAACGGAGTATGAAGAAAAACATTTGGATTACAGATGAAAACACTTTCCTGCATTTAGTTATGTTAGCGTCAATATTCTGAACCACAACGATCCCTTAAAATGTGCAACCTGTTGGCTTATTTATGAGAAGGGGAGCGATATTTAATAGGGTCTGCCAAAACCACAGCTAAAAAAACCACGATGCTCAGACGGGACAATGAAGCAAAGAGGGGAGACGGGAGAGGCAACTGTATATAGAGGTGAAAATATACCCAGAATGCATCTTGTGTATGAATAAGAAACGTCATATCTTTGAACTAAAAATAAATTTTAAAAAGTAAAACTGTCTGGGGAGCTGCATTTAAGTGCATCATCAAGATAGAAACTGATGATTTTAACAGCAGTGAAACTGAGAAGATACCAGTTTAATTTGGTTTCCATCTAAAAGATTAGGACGGAAATGGAGGGAAGGGCATCCGTGGTGACTAAAGATTTATTTTCCTTCTAAAAATGACTTATTGGTACAGTTTTGATTAAAAAATTACATATTTGGACCAAAATAAGCCTTTTGACCGAGTCAACCCCTTTTCCATCCCATGGATTTGGAAAGCTTCTGGTTTTTGGAGTGACTTGCCCTTCATTGTTGCGACTGCTGTACAGTCAGGATGTTGTTTGGTTGTGGTGGGTGGGGCACTGAGCTGTCCTCTGGAGGTTTATGGAGACATAAAACAGGAGTGTGGTTCTTTGAGACAGTTTTATTACATCACCGCTGAAACATTTTTATATGATGCTGCTCTAGGATGCCAGGAGTTGCACTTCTATGGTTGTCTCATCAGCCCTTTAGTATTGCTTCCCTTTGTTTAGGATATTGGTACTTTCATCAAACATCAGAGTGCTGTAGACTAGGGTCTAAATAAGGTGACGACTATGGAGGAATTTGTTCTAGTTGGAGTGTATATGATTTAATAAGCCTGCTGTACCCTAACCTCTAGTGGGGTACCAGAGGAAAAGACTTCAGTATTTCTCATTTCTTCAAGTGGAGTTGCTTTTAGGCCGAGGTCACCTTCACATGCTTGGACAGCTTATATTAAAGTTGCACTCCAATCATTTGTGTTTCCAATGGTCTTTTTGTTGATTATGCAGAGTTTAGCCAAAAATAAAAAAACCTGTCATTTTCTTGGGACATACTTTCTGCAGAGCGGCCATAGTTAATCAGAAATTTGCCTCAGAATTGTAGGTGGAACTGTTGGCCATCTGTTTATACTCTCTCCCACTAGCTTACAGCCTCTCACACCCTCCAACCTAACATTACAGGCAATGCTGGAGCTTTCCAGCTGTACAGTTTAATCCAGATGAAAGATCGGATGACGAAAACAAAAACATTAACTCAGGGGTGTCAAATTCCAGGCGTTGAGGGCCAATGTCCTATATGTTTTCTGACCAAGCTCCTAATTAGCTAAACACACCTGATCCAGGGAATCAAGAAAGGATTTTTCTGGAGAACCGGCAGGAAGCTGAACCTTGAAACCTGGAGTTTGGCACTCCTGCCGTAATGGATCTATTTGTCTGCAAGTGGATGCATCAGAATAAAACGTGAATTTACAACAATTTGAATAAAGAATTTATAAGAAATATGAGTTTAAGCTCAAATTTCTTTATATTTGTCCTTCAGCATCAGTAAAATGCCACAAGAACATGTTA